>NW_027499297.1:0-38609 GCF_021521415.1 Bidens hawaiensis
TGGAAAAAGTTGATCAAAGTTGGCTATTTTGGGATTTTTTCCTTTAACAATTCAAATGCCTTTTTTGTACGTATTTTCCTTTAAAGGATCAGGATCATGAGAGAACCTTTTTGAAATTGAGAACTATGAGAACCATTTTGGACCACAAAAAACCCAAAAATAAAAAAAGTCATAAAATAAAAAAAAATCAAAAAGTATAAAAACCAAAATTCTTATTTTATCATCCCGGTTTCATAAAAAAAAAGAAAAAAAAAACTCGGTTTAGCTAAATTATATGCACATATGTATAATATATACATATATGTATATTTACATGTTTTTTTTGTACACATGTGTATAATTTAAGATAAATGATACTGTACATATGTGTATATTACGTAACTAAAGATTATATAAAATTATACATATGTGTATAATACGACGTTTTTTTATATTTTTTTATTGAAACCGGAATGAAATATAAGAATTTTGGTTTTTTTACTTTTTAAAATTTTTTATTATTTTTTGTTTTATGATTTTTTTTATATATATTTTTTAAATGTGTTTTTAGTGGACCAAAATGGTTCTCAAAGTTCTCAATTTGTAAAGTGTTCTCTTAGGATCCTTATCCTTCCTTTAAATTTCATCTTTATATATTCAATGATAGATGTAGATCGGTTGGTATCAGAGGGAATGTGAAGATTTGGGATGGAGACCGCAAGGTCTCAGGTTCGAATCCAGTCCCAACCGAGTTTTACTACATTAAACCTTTGGGCGACAGGTTTTCTAGAACATTAGATGTTAGGCTTGGGCTATCCGGTGTGTCTGCGATAGCTCGCATATGGAGTCGTCATTCGTCATTCGTTTACCCCGGTTAAACTTGAAGATCAATGGAAAGGAAAAAAGATAACAAGCATATGGAGTCACCTTTTATCATTTAGTTATCCCAGTATTAAAAAAAATTTAATTATTATTATTATTCTTTTCTTCTTGACTTTGTTTACAATTTGAAAAATTAAAATTTAAGGAAACATAAAATATAATAAAGTAGATTCACTCTATTTTAAGGATTCGCTCTTTTTAATAAGGGTTTAATGTATGACATTTACATTAAATTAATCGGTTTTTTAATGTTAACAAGTTTTTATTAATTATTATATTTTAATTAGAGGTACTCGCTTGTGGTCTGAAATTGAAATATGAATTGTGCAGCTATAACAAAAGCTCATTTAAGAAACAGTTTAGCCTGAATAACTTTCTTAAGCTGAATTACTGAATTGTTGGATAGGTGAACACCTAAATAGTACTTGTAAGATTTGAAACTTTTTTTATTTTCACAACATTCTTTTCTCGGATTGCAAGTAACTTAATGATATTAAATCAATACTTACAATGTAGAGTGCTTTATCTTGTATTTTCTAAACAAAAAGAAACATTAGTTGTATAATTAGCATCTAATACCTTGCGTTTATGTTTGAAAGTAAAAGACAACCAAATTTAAAAAAGAAAAACAGTAGATGCACTGGATTTGATGGATTTGTAAGAAGAGTTTCACATATATGATTTTCCTTCTTATAGATAACATACGAGTCTAACTTTATACCTAAAAAAAACACAAATAAGTATGATGAAGGTACTTGAACACGAACATCCACTGAAGCTCATTGATTTGCAGATGAATGATGAAGATGTGGAAGAATCTGATGAAGAGGAGGAGGAAGAGAAGTCTATGGTTGAACAAGATGAGTTTGTATGTACATGTAAGCGATGCGACCAACCAATCAACGAGTACTGCATGTACTATTATAAATGTGTAGATGATTCATGTGATTACTCTCTTCATAAATTTTGCGCAGAGCTCCCAACAACATTAAAACACAAATCAGATCCACATCCTCTTACCCTTGAAATAATCCCATACCAATGGGAATGCTCTTCTTGTGACGGCTTACACAAGCCTTACGAAGTAAGTTATATATGTTTTCCATGTATTTGGCCCATTGATATAGGTTGTGTCACACCCCGATTTAGGGCCTGGGCGTGTGACCAATAGTTGGTACATGTTTTGTAAATACATCAGAGTTGCGGGTTATTTTAGTGGAAGACTTTGGTTGAATAGAATATTAATTTATTTGAAAACTTCTCGGATAATAAATACCCGGTGTTTGATTTATAAAGCTTGTGGAAATACCGTTTGTAATATATTAAAAACTGAGCCATCATTACCTTGCGAGCATCTAACTCCATGAATGTCTTGCTACCTGTACTAATATGTATTTCCTGAAATGTGGGGAAAAATACGTCAGCTATATGCTGGTGAACACGTATGACTCAATAAAACATTTTGAATGACATTATAATACAAATGTAGTTTTCTCTACAAGCTCAGCAGAAGCATTTCTACTTCTGGTCTATGTACCACTGCCCTACACACACAATTGTTCCCGAGCCACGTAGCCTTTACTGGGAGACTAGTTATGACCATTAGCCCACGGCCACGTAGCCTTGGAATGATTAGGCTGAACGGTTATGTTTGGATCCAGCCACATGTGTATTCGGTCTGAGTTGACTTTATTTTCTACTTTGTATTATAAAGTTTTAGAGATTTCATAATCTCATGTAGACATTGATTGACTCGTTAAGACAAACACCCGTTCGTCTCATTGAGTATAAATATGTTTGACTGATTAAAAAGGTTAACGTATTCACGTTATAAAAGGTTTGAACGTATTCACGTTATAAAAGGTTTGAACGTATTCACGTTATAAAAGGTTTGAACGTATTCACGTTATAAAAGGTTTGAACGTATTCACCTGTGATTGTCTGTTCTGAATGATATGGTGATCTCGTTTGAAACCTTGACTGTGAATGAATGATTGATTGACTGACTGATTGATTGATTGATTGATTGACCTATAATAAAATAGGTATATAAATATCCGGATCGTCTATTGATCCGGATATAGACCTTTAGTCTGGTTTAAATAGCTTTAAACCTTGATTGATCATTTGTTTGAATGAAATATTTAGACTTGTAGTCTCTTTGTTTAATTACTAAATCATATGTTGAGTTTCTTCTTCATGAAGAAACATCCATAATCTGTTTCTTCTTCAAAAAGAAACATTCATTGACTGCTAGTATTGAATGTAAAATCTTATGTTTCTTAATCATAAAGAAACAATGTTTTTACTATATTCCTTGTGTATGAAACGCCATGTTTCTTAATCGTTAAGAAACTATATCTTGACTACATCCTTATGAATGAAAAACATGTGTTTCTTAATTGTAAAGAAACATTACTATAACCCTTTGAATGTTTAAAAGCTTATGTAAACATAATTATGATCAAGGTTTGGGCTATATCCCTGACTGTGGTCTAAACCATAATAATAATAATAAAATAATGACTTAGGCAGAACCCCTACCTTACACGGTTATTCGAAGTTCTATTACTAAGATTGATCGAGCAGCACTTCCACTCTCTATCGCGTTCTAGAGCTTAGACTGTTGGAACCTTAGAGCTTGGCACGAACTTCAAGGTTGGCACGCAAAACGAGGCGACATATGGTGTTCGTAGTGTCATGCACGTACTTCGAGATAGATTGTCAGGTTATTCTCGTGTAGCACGCACTTCGAGGTATCGTTGGTATATGGCACAGATTACGAGTGACGATTGTCGGGTCGGGGCACGGAAACCGAGGTAGAGAGAGTAATTGTAGAGAGAGAGAGTGAAAAATGTGTGAGAAATGAATGAGCCGTAGTCCCCCATTTATAGGCTGATTTTGGGTCCCATCGCAGTACGCGATGGGTCCTCTTCCTTGGCCGTCGCGTACCGCGACGCCACCATTTTGCATGGGCGCCACGTGGCCTTCCCTGCTGCCACGTGTCACCTGATTGTGACACGTGTCCCTGAGTCATCACGGTCCATCGCGGTACGCGATGGCCGTCTTCTTGGACTCATCGCGTAGCGCGATGGGTCCCTGAATAATTTTTTTCATTTTCAGTCTTTCATCTTTTGTAGCTTGTCGCTTCTGGCCTAACTCCCATTGTCCAAAAATACTAAGGCGGCTCGCGGCGATGCGAAGTGCAAAGTGCGCCATCAAAGCGCCACATTGCGCCCATCGCCCCACGCCCGAGCCCGTGCGCGTCGGGTGCTTCGCACCCTCCGTTAGGACCACTGGGTGCATGCTAGGCATATAAGAATATTATTATGGAAAATCTCATCTTATAAAGAGCTTCCATTTTTTTACAACTTTCCATGTGGGATGAGTTTTAATTTTCTTATTTATACCCATGTGGAATGCTTCCACTTTCTTACATCTTTCAATGTGGGATGGAATTTCCTTATTCCATATCCTTAACTTTATTTATGGAATATTTTTATTTCCTTATAGAATGGTTTATTTTCTTTATTTGAATTTTCTCATTACTTATTAGAGAATAATTTGATTCTTCAACTTTACTAAGTTGTCAAATTTGGACCAAAATTTTGGGGATGTTACAGGTTGTGCCATAGAACCGGATAAAAGGAGGACCCATCACCCTAGCCACTCACACCCACTAGTTTCTCTCGTCTCCAATCCTATTTTATGTTATTGTAACGCTTGTGGGACGAAACATAAAGGGATATTCTTTCTGTGTACCACATGCCCTAACTTCACCATACACACTGATTGTGTCTTCCAACCAAAAAGTTTGTTAATTCAACATACTACAAATGGTATTTTTCATCATACACATCCACTCACCCTTTATTATTCCTTCCCAGAAACAGAACAATCAGATAAATATTACCCTACATGTAGAGTATGCGATGGTCGTTTCAACCAGAAAAGGAGAAATCTTTGGATTTACAAATGCGAAAAGTGTATTTACTATGCTCATTTGAATTGTGCAACATCAAGAAATGAGTCATTTATGTCCATCTTGTCCGTAAGTAAGTAACTAATTCCATATGTGATTTCTTCCATATAGTTATTTCCAAGCCTTTTTTTCAATCTTTCAGGTAGAGTTCAAACGGTTTATAATTTTGAAGATGCCGACTATCCTCGTATTGTCCATCTACCATTTCTTGATCAAACTTACAGCATACCTAGAAAACTATTTTTCAAAGAAATTGGACACGCAACTTATGACATGGCAAGGGTACATCATCATGAGCTAATCTTAGTTGATACAAAATGCATAGACGATGCAAGCTCCTCCTCAAATACTAGCTCGTTGATGACCTGCCATATCCCAATGAAAAAGATAGAACTATTGTGCAATGGATGTGTGAGACCAATCATGGAGATTCCTTTTTACAAGTGCGGGGCCAATAGTTGCAACTTTGCTCTCCATGAATGGTGTACTCGGCTACCAACTAAAGTAGACAACCATCCAGGTCACCCACAGCATACCCTCTATCTAATGTCAAATGCCCGAGATGATTTTTTCAACATATTTCGTTGTGATGTTTGTCGCTTATGTTGCAACGGATATGCTTATGGGTGTGAAGAATGTGCCTACTATGTTGACGTCACTTGCGGGATTTTACCTGAAAATATCACACATAAATCTCACACAGATAATCTTATTTCAATAGATAAGGAGATTTCCACCAGGTATATATCTTGTATATCTAAATGTTTTATGTGTAGAATATTTCGATAGTAAGTTGGGTTAAAGTTGCCGTATGTGTGATGTATATATCCATATAGAGTGCGCTTTGTTGTTGACCGAGACAATTAGACACGCTTATGACAAGCATCCCATGAAGTTGAGTTACGTCCCAATTGAAAATCACAAAAGTGAATAGTTTTGTGAAATTTGTGAGTACAACTTAAATCCTAATTCTTGGTTCTATCATTGTGGTGAGTGTGCTCAATCGGTGCATTCTGCTTGTGCTCCTTTAATACTTTGTTGTGAAACAGAAACCTATATCCACTTTCATAGCAAAATTTACGAGTATATAAATATCAAGTTTGGGAGCATTTATAAGATTCATGGTCACCCACATCATCTCTCATTTGTTCAAGGGATTGAGAGTGATGGCCAATGCAGTATGTGTCTTATATTCTACAATACTCGGTGATATTTAAGTGCCACAAGTGTAAGTTTGCAATTCATTATGGATGTTGTTGGAGGTTGAAGAACAACTTATGAAGTTTGTGGTCTCATGCTTGAAAAACAAGAGATGGTCTATGTCTATATCTTCACTTACACTTCATCACTTATGTGTGTGTACTTCTTTCTTTTATGTGTAACAAATAATTGAACTTGACATGTCTTGTATTTGTTTGGTTATCGAGAGTGATTCAAATATCTATTGCTTCTTTTATTATGATGATGATAAATTTGTTAACTTGTATAGCCATCACAATTTTCATTTTAGAATTTGGGTTTCAACTTGTACCCATTAGATTTTGGGTTTCAACTTTCGTAATATGTTTACTGAGAACTAACTCTGGTGTGATTGGTGATAAGGTACAAATCGACTAGTTATTGGTGGTGAATGAATATGTCCGAAAGCGTGGTGGTGTTTCTGCTGGTGATGAATGATTAGATAAAGAGTAAATAAGACATAATATATCGTTTTTAATTTGTATACAATTTTCTAATTTATTGTAATCGTTTTTGAATTTAATGGTAAATTTCCATCTCTATAGTTTACGAAAAAAAAATATTAAAGAGGCATTATCGTCTTCTCATATAAAATTTAACATATTAACGAATAGCGTTTCAATTTTTTTTTTCTTTTAATTGAAGAAAAAACCGAAGCTAGTAAACTAAAAATAAGTCCAAAAGAACTATTTAACTTGAAGAATTATTATTAGAAAAATAAATGAGCCATAACATTAGCTCAAATGTCATGGGAGTAAAAGCACAAACAAGTTTTATCATGATGAGTTTTCGGACAGAGATGGGGGTCTTGGCTACCAACCGTTGTCTATGATCGCGAACATATGGGTTGTCTTTTACCAATGTGTTACCTTGATTAATCGCTAATTCCCACTTCACTGATTAATTTTGGGCTAGTTGGCTATATTAATCGGTCAATGGTCAAATCCGGTCAAAATCTGCGGTTTCCGGCGAGATTCCGACCAAAATCAATGGTTTCCCGCGAGATTCTGACCAAAATCTCCGGTTGCCGATGAGATTCCAGCAAAAACCAGCGAGATTTCAGTCAGTTTCTAACCAAAATATGTTTATGTGTATATAAAACTGAAAATTACATATAAAAATGTATGCGTGTATATATAAAACTGAAAAATATACATTAAAGTCTGACCAAATTATTTTTTGTCCTCAGTCCACCACCGTTTGATTACCAACTAATAATTTTTACAATACCGACTAAAAGCCTATTTAAGTAAAATAATAAAAGAGATATTTTAAGAAACCATTTTAAAGTACAACATAAGTTAGAAAAATCTAAAGATAGAGACAAACAAAGGGACACCAGATTCTTTAGATACATGTCTTTGTGTCTTGTATCAGATCCTTCTGATTCCATCAATAATATATACTTTGGCCTGCACTCTTATTATATATTATAATATATATATTGACAATCTCTATGATTCATTCTTCTAGTGTAAAGTAAATTACGAGGCGTTGACATTCAATAGTAAGGTGAATCAGTAGATGGCTTTAGATGAAGAATCACCGCTTATTGAAGAAGCTGGAAATGAAAGCATAATTATTAATCATGGCAGAGACATTCATATTCTCAGCTGGGCCTTCTTGTTGATTTTCTTGGCCTATGGTGCTGCTCAGAATCTGCAAAGCACACTTAATACTGTCAGTTTTTTTTTTTTTTTTCAGTAGTTTTAGTTTTACTTTATGTGTTCAAAATTGATATGATAGTGATTGATTTGAATTTGGAGAGTAATAAATTAATAATGTTTGACCTAAAAATCATAGTGCTATTAATTAAGAGCACACTGTAAGCTGTTATAAATCTCAGCCAGTGTTGTAAGAATCGGGATTAATCGCTAGTCGGTGGGTTACTGATTCATTTTTGGCTAATCGGTGCAAGTAATCGTGCAAATCGCTAATTGTGTTTAAACCGTTAACCCTAGTGGTGTTCGACGAGTTGAATTTCGAATTTTGAAATTTTGAAGTTGGATTCGAATTCGAGATAGATTCGACAAATTTGATTCGAACTTATAATAGCTAATTTGAAATTCGATTCGTATTCGGTCAAGAAAATAATCTATTTTGATTCCTGTTTCAAAAGCACTGCAAACTTTAGTGTTTTAACAACAAAAATTACGAGTTTATAAAAGAAATAAATAATTTAAAGTTACAACATCCTAAATACTCAACCAATTATATGAATTAATAATCAAAATGATGAACTTCCAACCTTTAGTCTTTAGAACTTAAAAGACTTTTGTATGTATTTTTTTTTTATAAATATGTATATATAATACAAATAAAATGTAAAATTTGAATTCAAATTTAAATTCGAATCGAATTTAAAATCATAGATTCGTATTCGATTCCAAATTAGATTACTAAATCGAATTCGAATGATTGAAAACCGAATTCAAACCTTCAAATTCAAACATGATTTATAAAGCAATCGAATTGAATTTCGAGTTCCTCGAATCCGATTCTTATACTGAACACTTCTAGTTAACCCCAATTATTGGTTTTTCTCATTTGTTATGTTTAGCTGTTTACATATAGTTTTTATGTTTGAAGTTTGAAGCATACTATGTGAACTTTGAAGTATGTATTTGAACTTTTATATGTAATTTTTCAATATTACATATAATTTTGAAAAATTACATATAAAAAAATTTCAATCCGACTAGCGCCTAGCGAGTTCTACAACACTGATCTCGGTAGATGTTTTGTGTTATTACAGGATGGAGATCTTGGAACTATTTCCCTTGGCATATTGTATACATCTTTCACAGTTTCGTCACTTTTCGCCTCTACAGTTGTTAGAAAGCTTGGATCAAAGTATGCCTTGCTGTTGGGTACTACCGGTTACTGGCTCTACATAGCTGCAAATCTTAAACCATCCTGGTAACTAGCATTCTTGCAAACACAACACCATTATCTGTTATGAATCATATTCATATGAAATTCATCTTAATAGGTATACAATGGTGCCAGCGTCATTGTATCTCGGGTTTGCTGCTGCTATTTTATGGGTTGGTGAGGTATGTATGCATCTTTACTTATTAAGACTGGCTAAGTTTTACGGATTACTGTTTAACTATGTGTTTGTATATCAGGGGACATACCTTACATCAACTGCAAGGAGTCAAGCGAGTGATCACAAGCTACACGAAGGAACCGTAATCGGCCACTTTAATGGAGAGTTTTGGGGAATTTTCGCTTGTCATCAGGTGGTGTTTAGACTGTTTTAGTTTCAAATTTTGAGTAATACTGTTAAAGCTATCAACAGATAACTAACTTCCTTTTGTGATGTACTGTCAGTTAGTTGGAAATCTTTTGACTCTTGCACTGTTGAAGGATGGTGCGGTAAGCATCTGCACCTACAAGTTTTTTCGATTAATTGGATTCTAGTTTTTAACAAATTATTTGCAGGAGGGAAGTACGAGTGGCACTACATTACTTTTCACCGTCTTTCTTGTTAGCATGACTCTCGGAACGATTCTAATGACCTTCTTAAAGAAAAGGGACGGTGAAGAAACTGAGGGAGAGAGGGATTCGTCTCTCGGTTTGTATGCATTTATAGTATCTTTGTGGAAGCAAGTAGTAACACCTTTGTGTGACGTGAGGCTGTTATTGGTCGTCCCACTTATAGCATTTTCTGGTCTACAACAAGCATTTGTCTGGTAAGTGTACATAAACTTATGATGCTGTTATTGTAAGTACTAATTTCATTCTTTAGTTAAACATGCATATTATGATCTGTTATTATAGGGCAGAATTTACTAAGTATTATGTTCAGCCATCTCTTGGGGAGTCTGGTGTTGGCGGTGCTATGGCTGTATATGGAGTTTTTGATGCAATTGTGAGTGTACTGAAGATCATATAAATCACAATTTATGTCACATTTTATTAGCTATTTTATGTTCTTAAACTTTATATTTAGTTTACTGACACCCTACAGTTAAAATGTATCTCAGTGTTCTTTAGCTGCTGGTCGGTTTACATCCGGTCTCACATCTATCACTTTAATTGTTTCTGGTGGAGCCGTTCTTGAGGGTGGTATATTCATCTGGCTGCTAAATTACAGGTTAATATACATTTATACCGCCTTTGTGTACAAGTTAACCTCGGATCTCTAAATATCAGTTTCTGATTCTTCAACTTTTTAAATGTTTGTCAGTGAACCTACCGGTGTTTTACGCATTCTATACCCGCTTCTCATCGCAGCAGTATTGGGAATTGGTGATGGTGTGCTCATGACACAGCTTAACGCTTTGCTGGCAATGCTCTTCAAGCACAACATGGTAATAACCTTTCTTATTAATACTTACACGCGATAATAATAATAATAATAATAATAATAATAATAATAATAATAGAAACACATATCCTAACGCCATTTTTATTGTTAAAATGAGCAGGAAGGAACGTTTGCACAACTGAAGCTTTGGCAGAGTGCTTCAATCGCTGTTGTATTTTTTTTGAGCCCGTACATCTCGCTCCAAGCAATGTTATTGTTTATGCTTGCTGCAGTCGTGTTGTCATTAGTCGGATTTCTATTTCTCGTGCTTAAAGTGGAAAAGGTGTTCTCCAATCATGCTTCATAAGTCTCCACCGATCAAAAACCGGGTGCTCATTCTTCCTTTTTTTCAGTTGTTTATTTATCTTTCTGTTCACTTGTGGCAACTGTTTATTCCTCTTTAAGCAGTTATATTTTTACATGTTTGCTTATAAATATGTTGATTTTTGTATGTTTATTCGCCTTGAATCAAAAATTGTAAACAGAAATGGTCTCGTTTGATTTGAGACACTAAATATATTATAGTGTGATTTAAAAAAAATATATATATATTAAGTAACCATTCATATATTTCAAATATAACATAAAACAAACCGCATTACAAGGAACAAAGTTAATAATATTAGGAGTGCTGAAGAGAGTTGACTAGGTTTTGACTGTAGTCCCAGAGCTTCTTGGCCAATTCGGGATCGGTTGCGAAGTTGCTTGCTGGATACTCATTGCAGTCTAGAAAGTATTTCCCAGTCACCCCTTTTAGGTCCGGGTGCGCTGCTACATAGCAACTCGTTGCCGCACCCTATACACAATAAATAAATAATTATTTTTAAATATCTAATTCAAAATGAAAATATTATTATCTAATTCAAAATGAAAATATTATTGTAAGTTCGATATTTTGTTTTTCGAACAGTACATGTGGGACAGTTTTCCATAGGAGAAAAGTGAACAGCTTAAAATTCCTGCCAAAAGTCATACAAAACTTCATTATCACCAAAATCTTGTTTTGGACAATTTTACCCTCAAATTATATAGCCTTTTATTTATATTTTCACATAATATGAGGGTAAAACTGGAAGAAACAAAATAAGTTTAGATGGTGTCCGAATCACCTCAGTTCAATCTTGCAAAGAAAAGTTTTATATTGTTAATATACTTACTTATACGCAGGAATGAGTGTCTCATGAGGTCTGTCATTATTAATCCCGGGTGTACTGAGTTAATTGTAATATTAACCCCTTCTTCCTGCATTTTAATTTGAAACAAATGAGTTCAATTGATATCATTGACAAAATTGAACATGAATATATACATACGTTTAGGCGTCGAGAGAGCTCATTCGCATGTAATATGTTGGCTAACTTGGACTGCCCGTATGCTTTTTTCTCAGAATAGCTGGTTTAGGATTATACAAAGTTATTAACTTAATTAGCCAACGTTATAAAACAAATATCGATAGATTTACCTGTCTTTATCGTTGATTTTATCAAATATGATCCCTTGTTCATACGTGTAGCGATGAGCTATAGATGATAAATTTACAATTCTACCCTCGATTCCAGTAGTTGCAGCGGTTTCCTTCATCTTATCAAGTAGTAGGTTTGTCAAGTGAAAGTGACCTGACAGCATTCATTCCAAGTATTTAATATTTGTCTTAGTAATAGTGATATAGATTTAGTGACCGACCTAGATGATTTGTCGCAAATTGCATCTCTATCCCGTCTTGTGACAGTTGGTAGGGGCAGAACATCACACCGGCATTGTTTCTGCACATTTAGAGGTTTCATTTTTTTAATATATACAAACATATGATTACCATCATTATGCTATTTCAGTGATAATCTAGCTTCGACTTTTAAGTAATAAAAAAGTGACGACAAGTAAAAGATTTTGAGGGCTTACATCAAGATGTTGAGTGGAAGATTAAGAGCATTGAAGGTCTGAACAAAGGCGTTAACCGAGTTGAGAGATGAAAGATCAAGCTCGAGAACATCAATCTTGGCATTGTCATTGTTTTTAAGGATGACGTGTTTGGCTTCGTTTGCAGCAATGGTGTTCCTTGCAGCTATGATCACATGAGCTCCCCTCATTGTTAATACTCTTGTTGTCTCTAACCCAATCCCACTTGCTCCTCCTGCACAACAACATAATACATCTCATTTTTTTTAAAGCCCAAATCATTAGTTACATGATCAAGAGGAACCACATTGGCTTCTATAAAGTTAGAGAGAGGTATATTTAAAAAAAAGGCTTTTGCATAGGTGTCTCATTAACAAACATATGAGTTGTACACTAACTACCAACTAACTTGATGGTTACCAAAGGGTCTTTGGTCTAGCTATATCAAAGAGTTGGATAAGACTATCTTTTCAAGAGGTGTGGGTTCAAGTCCCGTAGTTGTCAAAAAGGTGTAATTTATGAGTAAAATGAGAGTGAGTTGTTAAAAAATAGAAGCAAAAAAAATAAAAAAACAAAAATTATAAAGAAAAAAAGTGGTGATGATGTAACGGTTTTTTCTAGTTTTTGGTTTCTCTTATTTGGTGGGTTTTAGGTGTTTTTAAAGAATGAATGTTTGTCTAATGTTACACTAGGCACGGTTTTGAGTGTTTTTAGGTCTCTTTATTGTGGATGATCTTACAGTATGCATATATGTTTGCAAAAATGCTTAATTGATTGCTTGCATGTACGCGTGTGTGTATACGTATAAGTCCAAATTGAAAATAAGCATAAAATTGGTATCCCATTTACCAATTTACCCTAGAACCAATCAACCACTTGTAAATAAGACATGAATCGAATCGCTTCTTCATCTCTAGACCCGACCACTTGTAAATAAGACATGAAACGAATCGCTTCTGCGTCCCTAAACTTGTCAACCCTCCCTTAAGGTCCTTTTCCAACTTTAATATTAGGTTCAAAATTATGCACTTCTAGTTATGATTATAGTTCTGATTATGCCAGATGTATTTTGGGCTTAAGAAAAAGCCTTGCATTCAATATTTTACTTTGAAAGTAGTTGGTTCTGCATTAGTCTATCAAATATTCGATCATCTACTATACCGGGAATGTTAATGAATCTGATTATTGCAGTTCTTCATATACCTTTTTTAAGGGTCTATGCCTTAAAGTTATGATATAAAACACCTTTTAGATAAATAAGTATAAAGTGAACCCGCGTGTCAATTTGAATATATTCGTTTAGCTAAACGTGTTCATGGTTTTGACTCGAAACCGTCTTGACTAATTTAAACCTATGAATTTCGTATTGACTTATTCCTTGAAATCCAATCTTAGGTAAAAGCTATACTATTTTGTTAAATTTAAAAAAACTTTAAGCAATTTACTAAAAAGAGTTGATCGAGCTGGCTGATGAATATTGACGATGGTGCATGGTGGTGACAACGTGATTTCTATTGCAAGCTTTAAAGAAACACAAACCATGTCTACAACGTGAAAGGTCTAAAAAATAATATTATAATGTTTTCTAGCTAAAGTATAGTTAGAAAGTAGCCATAGGGGTGTTCTTCGGGTTCGTTTTTCGGATTTCGGGTTCTTTGGGTTTAAAAGTTTTAAATCTTGACCCGAAAACCAACCCAAATCTCTTACGGGTTTTTTGGGTTCGGGTTATTTCGGGTTGGGTTAATCGGGTTTCGAGTATCCTATAAACAAATAAAAAAATCAAAATTTTTAAAAAACTACAATGTCAAATTTAAAACAACATATTCTTTTTTGCTTGTAATGCAAATAATCAAATAATAAACCAACATAACTTGATAATACAATTCAATATGAGTAAAACTAGCTCGAACTATAATCGTCTTCAATCGGGCGTGATTTGGTTGTTCAATTACAGTTGCTATTAGTAATAAATGGAAAACATAAATTAACCAGAAACAATCATAACTGCTAAGACTTAACCTATTATACCTAAAAATATATTTAATTTAAAAACTAAAAGTTTATTCAGGTTGACCCGAAACTTATAAATCAAACCCATGAACTAACCCGAATTACTTCGGTTCGGGTTTCGGCTAGTCTTTTCTCGGGTTCTGGTTTTTCGGTTGGGTTAGTTCGGGTACGAGTGACAGCCCTAAGTAGCCATATAGAAAAAACTATTTATTGCGACTACCAGGATTAAATTTGTTAAGTAGCCATATAGAAAAAACTATTTATTGTGACTACTAGGATTAAATTTGTGTGTTGCGACGAACGTAAAGGGTTTTTTTGGTTTTGATGTACTTGCTATAGCAAACTAAAAAGAAAACCCAAAGATATTATTGTAATATAACCCTGAGGATGTTGAGTAACTCGAATTAACGGTAAAGTAAACAAATAATAATAATAATAATAATAATAATAATAATAATAATAGTAATAATAATAATAATAAATGAACAATAGACACGCTACTATAAACATTTGAGGATGAGGTGATTATCTTTTTACCATTAGGTACAACTTCATTTTTGTAGTTATTACAATTTATAGCAAAATATATGTAGAAACCTAACTATTTAAGTAATCAATTTCCTATGTAACTAAATTCTCAAAATAGTTTTTATATTATATGATTACATATTTACTGTATTTTATATATTTTTATTAAAGGCAAATTGAAAATAAGTAATCTCACCGGGCCGATAATAATTTCATTTTTAAAACTCAGGTCAACGATCCAATCTTTGGATTATTTTTCCCTGAATGGACCTCCGTCAAAAAACACTTAATGCCGTTAAGTGTTTTTCCGAATTTCAAACCGATGTTTTAGAGCATTTGATCGGAAAAAACATACAAGTCGGCTGATGTAAAACTTATCTTGAAACGGTGATTCAAATGACATGATTTTTGTAATTGGAAATTCAAACACCCGAATTGAAACATTATTTCATCATTTGGATCATCTAGATAAGTTTTACATCAGTCGACTTGTATCCTTCTTCAAATTAGAATTCGGGAAAAACAAACTTAGCAACGTTAACTGTTTTTTAACGGATGTTCATTCAGAGAAAAATAGTCGAAAAGTTTGACCGTTGGCAGGGATTTTTAAAGGTGAGATTATTATCGGCCAATACACAAACTGTGAGATTATGTATTTCTAGTTTATCTTTATCGAACCTTCAAATCTATATGATATTTAACCTGTGTATATGTTGACGCGTTTGTGTTCCCCGTCGTATGACACATACACCCGGTCAAGAATCCGGTTAATTGAGCCGACCCGAAATTCGAACCGGTTTGAAACCGATTATGTAGAAACCGGTTTTAAACCGATTGAATCTGTATGTTCGGAACCAGTTTGTAATTTTCTCCACCAAAACTGGTTCCAAACCAGATGACCGAACCGAAACCGGCCAAAACCCGAACCGAAATCGATGGTACCCAGTCAAGAAACCGGTTTCAACCCGAACCGAAACCGATCATAAACCAGTTTTGACTTTTGTTGACCAAACCGGTTTTGAGTTTTAAACCTATTTGTGCACCTCTAGTCACGAAAATGTCATTTTTTTTCTCTTTTAAATGGTATTTCCAAAAATATAAGTTAGCTGATTCATGATTATTGTATGATTCCATTTACTAAACTAATAACACATAGAGATACATATATATGATAATAACACATACAATGAAGCATCAATACTTATTAATATCATCAAAACATATATCATATATGATGTATATTGTGTATATATAATTGTATACCTGTGATGATAATAGTGAGATTGGAAGCATCAACTGAATCAGTGACTTGTTCTGCTGTGGATGCTGATCCGAACCCGCTCGGTCCTGGCCATCCTGATATCAACGATAATATTCCCATAGTTATTTTTAGACCTGGATTTTTATTTCAGCTTTGTGTGAGAGAGAGAATGGTTAGATGAAATATGTAGATATGTATATATTGATATCATCTTATATGTATTTATTTATATATGTACACGGAAACTAGAGAGAGTATGACGATGGGTTTGGAAGAGTGGGTGTCAAATGCATGATAGTAAAGCGGTGAATTTATTACAAATAACCAACAATCAATTCTCATACATTTTTAATTCTTTAAATATTAATTTAATAATCGTATTTAATTTGTTTAAAACAAAAAAAGGTAGTGGCGTGTACCGGTGTTGCAGCCCTTTGTAGTCCAATTTTTATTGTTTTATTATTATTTTTAACATACAAACACAACATATGCTGACGACAAATCCATGCCCCCCTCCATGTCGCCCCACATATCACGCCGGGGGGGGGGGGGGGGGATTTGCAGCCTAATTACATCGCCCAACATTCTCAAATTTGTCGCACCACCTCGTTGGGCCTTATACAAATTAGCTTTTAAAGTCAAATAGGAGATTTACCTTTTGAACTCCAAACTTCGAAGTATATGTTTTCGTACGACAGACAAATCTAGAAAGATGGAAACTATTAAAATGAACGGTGTTTTTATTTCGTTTGGTTTTATACGATTTGCATAGTTCAGTCGAAACCGTAACCAAACTAAACCAAATACCAGCAGTTCAACGCTGGCTCACTGAGTTGAATGCCTGAATTCGAATACATTTCTCGGTTTTAACCATGTAAATCTAATAACTTGTTTTTTTTTGTTTTTTTTATTGTTATTTAATTTTACATATTTTCTTTTACCATTATTTACTATCATGTTAGGTTGGGCTCAACAATACCTGGGCTTTGGGTCAAACTAAATGATACTCCGTAATACTTAAATATACTTAATAGTTTTTATTCCATATTACGAGTGCTGTTTTATATTACTCGTTTTTAATATTTATATATTTTTTTGGGTTTAATTTTATTTATTATAATGAAATTTATAATATACTTAGAGTTTGATGATAAAAAGGTTTCACAAATAACTAAGATGTTATAACCCAGTTTAAAAGTTATCTGGGTTTGTAAGACCCAAGACCCGCTTATTTTTTTTACTATAAAATTGTTTTTTAATTATAAATAATATTTAAAAAAAATCATATAATAATTTTGAGTATATCCTATTTTATAAGATTTTCACATCAATACTTTGGTGAGAATAATTTTTAATTTAATGAGATGTTATAACCCGTTTAAGGAATATCTAGGTTTGGTAAGACTCATACCCGTGAATTCGGGTTAAATGCATGAGAAACCTCAATTTAAAATCAAGCAAATCTGATGACTCCAAAAAAGAGGGAGCGACCACATCGTAACACATAAGATTTTTATGTTTTCGTTTATATATATTGTAGATAGATCTATTATTCGGGTTATTTGGTTTAAACCAAAAGCTGAGACTAATTCGGTTTCGTTTAAAAGTAAATCGTAATAGATTTTTTGATTCGGTTAGGTTTGTATTTAATTTGAATATTTTTCACTCAAAATTAGCAAACCAATCCAAATACCAGCAGTTCACAGCCGATTTGGATTCGATTACTATTTGATTTTTGGTTTTGACAGAATAAACTTAGTTATTTATTTTCTGCTCTTTCAGTCCAAAATTAGAAGAGAAACTGTTTTTTTTAATTAAGTATTCTTTATATTCTTTATAAATACAATATGCAATTATCCACTTATCTTTGTACAAAATATACTCGTGTGAGCCTAGCCTAGCCCCCTTGGATGTTTAAACAAGATAAACGCCACGCTGCCCCTACCCCCTTTGGATAGTTAGGGTTTCGTCCCTAAGAATCATAATAAACTCAAAAAAACGTGTACCTTATATCTCCATACCTGTTTGATAAATATCTTACTATTCACGTTTATCAACAAATCAATCCTATATTGTACTAAAATATCAACTACAAATATTAAGTCACTAAGTCAAGAGATCATCAGCAAATGTTTGTAAGTGGTTGAAGACTTGGTCATTGATGGCATTGTCTTTATCTTTTATTCTTCTTGGACATTATGAATCTTAGAAAGACTTGGTCATCTAATAAGTTTAAAAAGATTTGGTAATTGATTGCATTGTCAAGCTATTTATAGATTGTCATGTCGTCAATGTTATTCATTTTAATATAAATAAGAATCAGTTTGTCTAGGACAGGTTGAAACTGGGGAAGAATACTTGCATGTGGAGTACAAAAGCCAAATAATTATTCTTGTGATCGATCTTACGTTTATTTTCAAATATGACTTCAAAGCAAGCAATATTATCATCTTTCTCTCCTTCTCATATTTTCTTTTATTCTCTTGTTATATTTCTAGCTTTCACCTCCATATCGGCTTCCTATGCGAACAATGAGACGGATCATCAATCTTTGCTGAAGATTAAGTCAATGATCACTCAAGATCCATATGGAGCTCTAACCTCATGGAACGACTCCCTTCATTTATGTGATTGGACCTATGTCACATGTGGGAAGCGGCATAGAAGAGTGACTCGTGTAGCTCTGAATTCACAAGGTCTAGAAGGCTCCTTGTCTCCTTATGTAGGGAACCTTAGCTTCCTTCGTGAGCTTCGTCTCTATAACAACAGATTTCAAGGATCCATTCCTCAAGAACTCAGTCGTCTATCCAGGCTACGCTTTCTTAACCTTGGACTTAACAAGTTTAATGAGGTCATTTCAACTAACTTGTCTGGTTGTACTAGTCTTGAAACACATCTTTCCTATAACGAGCTAGTTGGAAGCATACCCCCGGAAATTAGTTTCCTCTCCAAACTTACTTATCTCTCACTTACTAATAATAAGTTAACAGGTGGAATCCCATCTTCGTTAGGCAATATTACATCAATCGAAGGATTTTATGTTAACATAAATCCTTTGGGTGGGAGAATTCCAGGCACCTTAGGCAATTGGAAAAGCTTAAAGCAAATTTACTTAGGTACCTGTAATTTATCTGGAACCATCCCTCGTTCTCTTTACAATCTTTCGATTGTAACTCATTTTAGCTTGGCTAATAATCAATTGACCGGTAGCCTTCCTCCAGCCATAGGTGCAATGCTCCCTCGTCTTATATTCTTTCAATTAAGGGATAACCAATTGACCACACGCTTTCCATCCTCGATATCTAATTGTTCATGATTGAGATATCTTGATATGAGAAACAACATGTTTAGTGGGAAGTTGATAATCGACTTTGCAAAACTAAGAGATATTTATTTCATAAACTTAGGTGGTAATCTCTTTGGAAGTAAAGAAGCTGATGAAATGAAATTTATTGATTCCTTGAAAAATTGCACCATACTAGATACTCTAGTTCTTTCTTATTGCAAGTTTCAAGGAGAGCTCCCTAGATCAATAGGCAATCTTTCTCATCAACTTACTTATTTATATTTGCATGAAAACCAATTACATGGGAACCTCCCTAGTTCACTTGGTAACCTAGTTGGCTTGGAGATGTTATCATTAGGATATAACCAATTCACAGGAAACATACCCTTATCCATTGGTAACCTTAAAAATTTAGAAAAACTTGGATTATTTAATAACCAACTTTCTGGGACGATTCCTGATTCCATTGGGAACCTATCATCGTTGATCATACTTGCTCTATCTTCAAACATGTTGGAAGGAGTTATTCCATCAAGTATGGGAAATTGTCAACATTTACTAGAGTTATATCTTAATGACAATAAACTTAATGGGGAAATAGCCGCACAAGTTCTTCAACTTTCATCTCTATCAATAAAATTGGATCTATCTCAAAATAACCTATCTGGTTCACTTCCACTCGAGGTTGGAGACCTCAACATGTTAATTGATCTAGATTTATCTGATAATAATCTATCAGGTAAAATTCCTAGTAGCCTTGGTGGTTGTGCTAGTCTTTCAAGGTTGTCCCTAAAAGGAAACTTATTTCAAGGTATGATACCACCATCATTAAATTCCTTGAGAGCATTGACGTGGCTAGATATTTCTCGTAATAACTTATCTGGTCAAGTTCCTTTTTTCTTAGAACGGTTACAGTATTTGAACATATCATATAATGATTTTGAGGGTAGAATACCAACTACAGGTGTGTTTGCCAATGCAAGTGCATTCTCGGGCTTGGGGAACAATGGGCTTTGTGGTGACTCTACTAATCTTGGGTTACCCGTATGCAAGGAGACAAAGAACCATAGATTGAGGTTTCCTATATTTGTAATTATCATTTTAAGTTCATCAACACTTTTCACCATAATATGCTTAGTATATGTTTGGTGTAAGAAGAAAAGCAAGAGTGAACCGTCTCAACCATTACCGGACTCACGAATCTTGAAAGTTTCATACATTCAACTTTTCAAGGCCACAGATGGGTTCTCCGAAGCAAATTTGATTGGGCATGGTGGGTTTAGTTTTGTTTATAAAGGAATCATTGATAATAATGATGATAGATTCGTTGCTATCAAAGTTCTACGTCTTCAAAATCAAGAAGCTGAAAGAAGCTTTATGAGGGAGTGTGAAGCATGGCGGAACATTCGACATCGTAACGTATTGAAGATGATAACTTCATGTTCAAGTGTTGATTTTCAAGGAAATGATTTCAAGGCTTTGATATATGAGTTCATGCCCAATGGCAGTTTACATGATTTGTTGCATTCAAGTGAAAATATTTCAAGACTCAACTTTCTTCAAATAATAAACATTCTTATCGATGTTGCGTCTGCACTTGATTATATTCATAATCATTGTCTTCCACCTGTTGTTCACAGTGACTTGAAGCCTAGCAACATTCTACTCGATGATGATATGGTAGCTCATGTTGGAGACTTTGGTTTAGCTTACATTCTTGGAACAACTTCATACCAAAACAACTCAACTGGAATTAGAGGAACAATTGGTTATGCTGCTCCAGGTAAAAATAGACTTTGTTATTTAGTTACTCACACTATTACCTTTTCTTAAGTAATTGTATATTAATTGTAGAGTATGGTCTCGGGAGTGAGATGGCATGTACCGGGGATATATACAGTTTTGGAATATTAGTGTTGGAGGTAATGACAGGGAAAAATCCGACTAATGACATCTTTATTGAAGGCCTTAACATTCATAAGTTTGTTTCCATGGCCTTGCAAGATTGCGTAACCAATGTTATTGATGTTAGCATTCTGAATGTTTATCAAGAGATTGAAATTTTTATACAAAATAAGAAAGAAAATGCAAAGAAAATAGAGGAGTGTTTGGCTTCAACAATTAATATTGGCGTGTCATGCTCTATGGAATCCCCACAACAACGGATGGATATCAGAAAGGTTCTACAAGAACTAAAGCATATTTCGGATACACTTCGAATGTTTGAGGTATAATGTTTAGCTTCTATTCGCTGGTCGATAATCAAACTGCATCTTGAAGATGGTGTATTGTGCATGTCATCTTTTTTTACTTTGTCAAACATATTATTTTGCTTAACTTCATGTCAATATAAATATACGAATTTCTTGCTGCAATAATCAAAGGTAATGTGTTCGTACAGTTACAATTTAAGTTGCTACCTGAATTTATTTACTTTGTGTTTTCTTGAGTTAGGGCCAGATAAAAGACAAGTTAAAGCTTAGGGGCTGAAGTGCAAGGGTTGAAAAAGTTCGAGGGCTAAATTGCACATTCGTTAAGATCGGTTTTTGAGTGATTTTCTTTTGACTCTCACTTCATGTTGGTCTTGGGTCTAGGGTTCCATTCAAAAATCGACGAAGGAATTAGGTTTACTTTTTTATTAAAAATAATAATAAATTTTAATAAATATGCTCTCTTTATGTTGTTTCAGCTTTGTTCTTAACTGTAACACTTGAACAACTAAAGCCGTCAGCGTTTGTTAAGGATTCGTGTTCGACATGGGTTTCTTGAAACATATGTTGCACATCTCTTTAGGCGAACACGCCAGCCTCCTAGGATACAATATGTACTGCTAGATATGGCTCTCTCACCAAAGATGCATGCTAATTTTCATCATTATGATATGAAAACTAATTTGTTAGCAATATTAGCTCCAAAGATGAAAGATGTAACAAATTCCTATTAGAGTCACCCAACTTTAGCAATATTCATTCTAACCACTCAACTTCGAGCATCCATATCCAATTCATCTTAGCTTTGTTTTAAACACTGTTTAGTTCGTTATGAAGCACTCACAAAGTATCATAGAACTCGAAAATAATTATCTATATACCACATATATAAATAAAATTATTTAAGTCCAAAATATGAAAAGTTAAGATTATTAAAATCCAATAACCCTATTAAAAATGTATATAAAAAAAGGTTCCTTCATGGTTAACCATAAATCTCCAACAACTCCGGATTTTTAACATTACGCTCTCTCATAGTTAATTTATTTTCCATAAATCTCCACCCCCCACCCCCCCTAATGCACCTCTATTGTTACTAGCATCCATATAATTTAACTAAAAAGATCATTTTAGTTGAATATTAAAAGCCAAATTAATAGTTGAAAATGAAGTTGATTTAAAACACCAACAAATTTGAAGATCGTAAATTCAAGTCCATTACATAATAGCGCTAAAACTTAGACCATGTGTAGTTGATGAAGTATATACGAGGATATTTTACGTCATTTGACGTCTCGTTATAAATGCAGTTAGATTTATATAAAAACCATTGGTGTGCATCATTATCAATGCTGTCCTCCAATCCGTGTCATTCTCTCTCTCTCCCTAAACCAAACCAAAACATAACGTAAAAAAAAACATTACCACCTTTAACACCTTTCACGCAGATCCATCCATCCTTCCATCCAACCGGTCACACCGCCGATCACCGGCGTAACATGGCGGCATCACGGCGTCTCCGTGACCTTCAATCACACCCATGCAACCGGGTCTGCGTTGACTGTTCCCAAAAAAACCCACAGTGGGCCTCCGTCTCCTACGGCATCTTCATGTGCTTAGAATGCTCCGGCAAGCACCGCGGCCTCGGTGTTCATATCTCCTTCGTCCGCTCCGTTACCATGGATTCATGGTCCGAAATCCAGCTTTGTAAGATGGAAGCCGGTGGAAATGAGAGACTCAATAGCTTTTTTAACCAGTATGGGATCCCCAAGGAGACTGATATTGTCGTCAAGTATAACTCCAATGCCTCCTCCGTGTATCGTGACCGGATCCAGGCCTTGGCCGAAGGTATATATGTGTTGTCTGTGTTTAGGAGATGTTATTTGATTATGTTTCGTATGATATTATATTACTAGGAATGTTTAGGAGATGTTGTTTGATTAGGTTTCGTTCATAATTATATCACTACGATATTATTTTATTAGTTGTGTTGTAGAACTCATTAGACGCTAGTTGGCTGGTGGGTCCTGATTTGCAATTAATTGAGATTATATACACACACAAATAGTAGACAGGTTTTAACACCTCCTCAATCCATTCACGACTAAAATCGCCAAGATTTAGGGCCGATTTGGAACGATTAGCAATTAATGTTGTTCAATTACGAAAACTTTAATCAAAACTTTATTTGATTATGTTTTGTTCCTAAGTGGCGTTGTGATATTATTTTTATTAGAAATGTTTAGGAGATATTATTTGAGTAGGTTTTGTTTGTAATTAGCCTTAGGGCTGGCATGGATGAGACTCGACATGATAAGACACGACACGATTGCATGTGTACGATAACTAATAGTGTAAATTTTTTTTTCAAACACGAACATGAACCTGTTTAGAAAAAGGTTACACGACATGACTTGTTTAGGGACCTATATAGGGACATGATAAATTTCACATTTGTAGTCAAACAAAAGTTGTCAAATGTTCATAAAAGTCCTAATGATACATAATCCTTAACACGTACGAAACAAAAATCCATAAAAGTCTAAATTTAAATCGTAACATCCACGAACGGGTCATTGACAGGTTAACATGTGTTTAACTTGTTGACACACAAATTTAAACGGGTCTTAAACTATGTTTAAAGCACGAAAACTGTTAAGCCCAAACCCAAAATTGTTTAGCTTTGTGTCGTTTCATGTCATGTTAACAGGTCCATGTCAGAAATTGACAATGCTGATTAGCCCTAATGATATTATCTTGTTAGGTATGTTTAGTAGATATTATTTGAGTAGGTTTCATGCATAATTATCACTATGATTAGGTTTGATTGTAATTATGCTGATGATATTTTATCACCTGTGGTTAGGACACATTATTTGATTATGAATGTTTAGGAATTTGGAGATATTATTTGATTAGGTTTCGTTTGTAATTGTTATATTATTAGGTAAGCCATGGAACGACCCGCCGGTGGTGAAGGAGAGCCCGAAAAAAAGTGGTAGTGATAAGAAACCGCCTATGCCGGGCGGTGGTGGGGTTAGAGTTAGTAATACTCAAGGAAATGGTGGTTGGAATGACAATTGGGGTGACATGGATGATGAAAGTTGTAGATCTCCTGATAATATGAGGAGGAATAATACGGTTGGGGATTTTAGAACCGGTAGTGGTGGCGGCGGTGCGCCTGCTAGGTCGAGGTCTACGCAAAGTTTGTCTTCGCAGTCACAGTCTGAGGTTTCTGCAGTAGGAAAAGAGGAATATTTTGCAAGGAAGATGGCTGAGAATAAGTCAAAACCGGAAGGATTGCCACCGTCGCAGGGAGGAAAGTATGTTGGATTTGGATCGTCCCCTAATCCTGTGCCACGTAATGATTCTCAAGGCGATGTGTTCTCTTCGGTTACTCAGGTACATGCAAGTTTCTTGAAAATTTATTATATATCATTTCAATTTTCAAGATTTCATTAAACATGTTTGTTTGTTTATATAGGGACTAGGTAAGCTGTCTGTTGTTGCTGCGTCTGCTGCACAGTCAGCGGCTAACGTGGTTCAAGCGGGCACAAAGGAACTCACAACAAAGGTCTTTCGTTATTCGAATGCAGAAATATTCATATTATTATTATGATGTTCAAATCTTTTCATAAACAGGTGAGAGACGGTGGCTATGATGAAACGGTCAATGCTGTGACTGCAAAAACCACTGAAATCGGGCAAATGACATGGGGAATCATGAGAGGCGTTATGGCATTAGCTTCGCAAAAAGTTGAAGAGTACACGAAAGAAGGCGGGACCAGGACCCCCAGTAAGAGCGATGATTGGCGAAGAAATAATAACCAAAGTGACGCGTTTTATCAGGATTCGAAAACTTGGAGTAACAACAATTGTGTCATGGTCAGTACTTCATCGGGTAGGACTTATAATGTTGGTTCGAGTGGTTGGGATGATTGGGATAATGACGGTCATAGAAAGCATGCGGGTGATAATAGAGATAACTGGGCGGGTTGGGACGATGATAAAGATGATTATGCTGATAGTTTTGGTCAAGTGCCGTCTAATACTGGTAAGACGTCTAGTAATCAAACTGGGAAATCCGACGGAAACTGGGCTGGTGCGGGTTTTCATTAAAAAAATTTGTGTTTAAAGTTTTCCCCTTGTTGAGTTGAGTAAGGATTCTGTGTTGAAAGAAGTCAAGGTTTATAGTATACATGTACAATTGTGAACAAAAGGTTGGTAATTGTCCAACTAAAAGAGAAGTAATGCTTATTATATCTTTTGGTCATTTGTTTTATGATTTTAGTGATGTGTTTTAAAATTTTAAACATTTTAGACAATCATATTAGTGAAATGGGTCAAATTAGATTGAAATCCAGGGATGTCAGTTGTGACGGGTTGAATTGATAAACCAAATACGGCTCTTATATCGACTATAGTTGATCTTATTATTAATAACTACGAATTTCACTGATATGGCAAATGTTAATAAACTGAAACCACTATTATTGTTCATTCACAATTATTTCAAACAATTTTATTACTAAAAATGCAACTGCATATATACTAATATGAACTAAAACACCTACCTATGCCGCATTTACCGCCTCCTCATTTTGACCTACTACTGCAACTTCACCTTCATCTGAATCAACTTTTTCGCGTTGTTGAACCACAAGCACAGAAGACACAATGCCATG
The DNA here is from genome assembly GCF_021521415.1 of Bidens hawaiensis. NCBI lineage: Eukaryota > Viridiplantae > Streptophyta > Magnoliopsida > Asterales > Asteraceae > Bidens > Bidens hawaiensis. Next base: position 26,274 of record NW_027499297.1, read on the forward strand.
GTTCGAGGAGGCTAACATGTCTCCAATTGGCCCGAGCTCAGCATGCTCAGGTTGCCGGTCTGATAACCTAGCCACCATAGCTGTCGGGAACCGTGCTTTCCCGACAACAATAAGATCATACTCACCACTTTTCCCTATTCCCAATATGCTTTCAACAATATTAGTCCCTTTGATTTCTTTATATTCCACCATCCCTTCCCACTTCTTCAGAAAATCATTCATTGCCTTCTCATCCAACTCCTAAAAGAAATATTTTTTTTATTTTTTTTAATATCATAAAAAACCAATATACTTTCTTACTGATATATTAAAGTTTTAAACTTATACCTTTTCTTTCTCCGGGTTGATTATTGCGGTTGAGAAAGTATACTTCTCTCTACCTTTACTAAGAGCCAGTCTCAACCCACCACTACCACCGTCACGCACCCCCGTATTATCCTCCACAAATCTCAAGACAGTCACGCTAACCGCCGGATGCTCAACCATCCTTCCTCCCAATTCCAAACACTCCCGATCATCGGGCCCACCAAAAAACATCACACATGTTTTTTGTGCAATTGTGGCGGTGGGTCCCGGGGTCTGCCGGTACTCGCCACCAAGACCCCGGTCAACCAACACCGCCACTGAGCATTCAGCATTGCTCAGGACCCTCTGATTAACCACTCTCCAACCGTGGCCCACATTCTCAACTACATCCGGACCGTCGGTTTTTATCCATCGTTTATGGAACGGTAATATGATCATTGGCACACGCTTCTCTTTCGCCACGTGGCAGATATCCTCGTGCATTGTCGACAAAGCCGAGATGGCGGTTGTGGTCCGGACTACAACCTGGCCCATTTGTCCGTAGGCTCGGAATGCAACCGCCACTCTCTCGTGAAACGCACGAACCCGGTAGTTAAAACGGCTGACAAACGGAAGACCATTTTTGCGGAACCGATGGACCATCACGATCGATGAGCTACGTTCGGTTAGCTCGACTAGGTGCATTTTGTAGAGTTTGAGCTGTGCCTTGTTAATGGGCCGAGTTGACTCGATCAAACTGATCAATGAAGATATGTTTCCCGGGCCATGGACACATGCCAAGATTCTTAGATCATATTTCTTCCCAGAGGTTGAGCTTCTACTCCCGCTCTTACGGGCCGGTTTGTATACAGCCATGACTGCTGGAGTTGTGATGAAAGTGGTAAAAAGTGCCATGAGTACTAATATGGCAAAAACCTCATCATTAAGAACCTGCAACAATGCTATACACATTAAGATTATTGAATTAAGTCTATGAATGTTTAAAAAGTAAAGATTTGCTTGAAAGTGGTTCGTTTTGTAAGTGACCAGTCATTTTAGTTTGTAAACAAGCTGAGCCCGAGCCGAGGTAAGCTCGCTTGTTGGTTTGTTTTGTAATAAAACCAACATTTATTACTTATAACTCAACTTCTGATATATATCAATGATAAAGTCTACAGTTTATAAATTCAACATTATACATGATGTGTACGTTAAAAACAAGGGAAAATCACCAAAATAGCCATTTTGACCGAGATAATTAATAAAATAATCACTTTGGCGCAGCAAATTCAACATCTTGGTCAAAAGGGCTATTTTGGTATTTTTCTCTAGTGATACTTTCTTATAAGCGTAAATATGCGTTAAACCTTTTTTTTTTTAATTAAACGAGCTAACTCAACCATTTGATGAGTCAAACTCGAGCTCAAGATTACAGCATTACACTAACCTTTTTTTCTTTGCCAATGTTGAGAACAATGAGTTCAACTAACCCTTTCGTATTCATCAACAACCCAAGTGTAATCGATTCCCTCACTGGCATCATACACAGCACCGCCACCACGAACGTCCCCAAAATCTTGCCACCGCATGCTGCAGCGATCACCATTGCTAGCAGGCCCCATGCTTTCCCTCCACTGATTTTGGTTACATCAGTTTTCAATCCACTGGAAGCAAAGTACAAGGGGAGAAGCAATCCGGAAACAAAGTCTTCGATTCGTTCTATTAGTTTTTCAGCAAAATTTCCCTTAGGGATGGTTAGCCCGAAGATGAAAGCTCCGAAAATAGCGTGTATGCCAATGAGATCAGTGATGAAGCCGGAGACCATAACAGTGGCTAGTGTCAAACAGATGTAGGCTTCGTCTACTGTGTCGTGTTCTGGTGAGCAACGATGAGCCACCCAGTTCATGACTGGCCGGATCGCAACCATCATGAAGATCACAAATGCACATCCTGATCTTATTCAAAAAATAAATTTTTAATTTTCAAATTTTATTTAGTGGGGGCACGTATTACAGTTCACAATAGCATAAATTATAGTTAAACGGGCCTTTGCGAATTGGCGGGTCAAACCAACTTGAAAATTTGACATAAGCCCGAGTATTACACAGTTCAAGACATATGAATCCAACACGACAATAATATTCGCAGTTGGACACGAACACAGTCTGCTTAACTCAAAAAATGCTTAATCATATTAAGGAAAATGTTTAAATACAAAGGGCTCTTAAGTCTTAACATACAAAGGATTAAATATAGGTTGGGTAATTATTAACACAGGTTGCGTGATTATGTGACTTTTATGTGTAATAATTTACTTCAATTACTTAAATATGTTGCGTAATTATTTTATCAATTTTGACATAAAATATCTAAACAATTTGATGTATGGAATAAAATAAGCATTCTTTTACAGAAGTTAAGAAATAAAAGGGCCAACCCGAGTATGACCCGTAGGTAAATTTGTTTGTCGTTCGATCCGATAATGACACAACCTTTTATACTAAATTTAAACCCGTTAATTTAATGTTAGATTCGTGTCGTGTTAAAATTCATAACGAATTGGACACGTACAATTTTCGGAACATATTTTACAAACAGCAGGACAAAAGTTTCCTTTCTTGTGACTGCATGACAAACATCTCGTGACAAAAAAATTCAACTACACAAAAATAATTTATTTTTCTAAAAAACAAGGTGTATTAGTATTAGTTAATCCCTACTATCATCTTTTGGTAGTTCTCGGTCCCAACTAATGAATTGGCTGGTGACGGTCCAATCTTTTAACGTATTTGTTCCTAACAGTTCGCGACTAACAGTATCTTAACTTCATTAGTTGCAGATCGCCGGAAAAACATTTTGGACCGGAAAGCTCACATTTTTATTAATAAAAACCAATAGACCAAAAAAAACAAACCTGAAAGAAGCACCCAAACAGAAACCAGTGGGCTTTTACCACCACCTTCATCACCATTTCCAGCAAGTGCCACAGCCAAAGCCAGCAAAATCCATGCCACAATATCATTAAACGCGGCTGCAGCCATCGCGGTCTCGCCTACTCTAGTAGTCAACAGCTTCAACTCGGCCAGAATACGTGCCAGCACTGGGAAAGCAGTTATTGACAAAGCCACTCCCATGAACACAAGGTACTGAGCATACCCAACTTTGTCAGCCCCATCAATTGTTTTACGCAGAACGAACGCGACTCCGATCCCAAGAATGAATGGAACTGAGATTCCGGCTGCTGCGATTGCGAATGCACGTTTTCCGCTTCTGCGAATTGAGGATAAGTCGAGTTCTAGGCCGACGAGGAAGAGGAAGAAGAGGAGGCCGATACTCGCTACGGATTCGAGGATCGGAGTGCTCCACCGGGGGAATATTCGGTGCATGTAGGAGTGATTCCGGCCTAAGGCTGATGGGCCTAGTAGAATTCCTCCCTGAATATTCATTGCCGGAAAATTTAGTTTAAATGTTTAAAAGAAAACTGTATAAATGGTCCATATGATTTGACCGTATTACAAGTTTGGTTTCTGGATTTTTAAAAGTTCCAACTTAGTCCAAACATACGTGAAAGGTTTGTACGTTCAGTTCGTGACGTTAACCCAATTAGTTTTTTAACGGAAAAGTGATGTTGTGTCACTGTGTGTCATTCATGTGAGGTTAAACGTGTCTTTTCAAATTTGAAACAATAATAAATAAATAACTTCCACAACTTCTAACGTTGACTTCATCACCATCCATTCAGTGCAACATCAAAGGTTCAATGTATAGTCGAAGGTGATGAAATCTAACAAATATCGACGATTTGGTGTTATGATTTTGTAAAAACCGAATTTACGATTAGGTTTTGGTTTTGTATGTAACAAAAACCGAAAAACAAAACCAACCCAAATTTATATATTGTTGTTTTTTTAATTTTATTTTAAGTAAATTATAAAAAAATTAATAACTATATAACTCAAATATTTCAGCCTAAATGTATATAATTAATGAGTTATTAACTAACAAAATGATTCAGACCCAAATTCGATATTCTAGGCTGATTTCTTTAGCCCCAAAACTTTCAAGACCAAAACCAAAACCAAACTGGACCCAAAACAAAAATTAAAAAACTAAAACAGAACAATTTTCTAAAATTCAAAAACCAAAGTTTCGGTTTTAGCCCAAAACCGACCCTAACCGACACATGCATTGACCTAATGAAGTCGACATTCTTTTCCATTAAAAACTTATTTAGACTATATTTGCAATTTTTTAAACTTGATAACCAAACTTGAAATACAGTCAAACCTCGTGGACCATTTATGCAATTTTTTTCTAATATTAAATCAAAATCCTAACTAACTTAAATCTTAAATCAAAAATCTCCGGCCAGTGCCATTAGATCGCAAATTACAATTTACGTCACCGGAAAGCTGAAAACAGCTCCGGTGATTGTGTAATGAAGGGGTAAAGGTTTTGTTAATGATAATGAAATTAAAATTGAACGTACGACTATCTCGGCGATGACTTTAGGTTGCCGGAGAGGCTTAAGAACGAAGGCGAGTGAGCGGCTGACGGCGAGGACGAGGGCAGTTTGGACAATTAACAATGGAAATGCGTAGTCGAGTGGGTTATCGCCTTGCCAGACTCCGTCTGATGCGGTTTTTATTGACGTAATGTTCACCGTCATCTCTGGTGGTTTTATTATTATTATTATGAAGATGAAGATGGTTTGTTGGTTGGTTGGTTGGTTAGCTAGGGGTTTGAAACAGGGGTTGAGTGTGTATTTATACCCGTTTTTACTACTTTTTTTTGTTTGTTTGTCAATTTATAAAGATAAAAATGGCAAAACTGGTTTTTTATTTTTTGATGGTTTTTCAATAGTCGTCCTTTAGAAACCTTAATGGCGGAAATCATATTCTGTGTTTCCAAATTGTTGCACGTTACGTCCTTTTCCACTAACCCAGTTAGATTTTTTCGTTAACTCTCATCACATGAGATGCACGTGAGGGTAAAAACGTAATTTCATTCTCCACCTCATTTCCCCCCTTTTATAACACGCCCACGTCTTTTCAATCTCACTTCCAATCCTTCATCTTCTTCACCTCTTAGTCTTCTCCGACGTTCATCTTCCACGATCATCATCATCGATCATCTATTCCATCTAAAAATGACCTGGGAAATACGTGAAACTGGGGAAGATTATGATGTTGACCTAATATACGGTAATGGCTTACTGAAATTACGATTTTTTTCTTTGATAATTAGGTTTTCTTTTGGGCATTTTACTTACAAAGTTATGGTATTTTGCAGCTGGTTATCCAAATATTTTTAGCTTAAAGATCCATCACGGTGGTCGATTGACTAGTCCTCCAAATCGCACATATGTAGGAGGTACTGTTAATTTCGTGGACCTGATTGACATTGACAGGTTCTCCATTCACGAAGTTAGTGAAATGATGAATGTGTTAGGGTATTCCACTATTGATATTATCTTATATCAATTTTTACATCCTGAGAAAGGATTAGATGATGGTCTTGAAGACCTGTGTAGCGACTAAGATGTGCTGAGGTTAGCTACACATGTGGAACATCATAAGCTCATTAATGTATATACTCAACATGGGGTTAAAGATATTAAAGATTTTTGGTCTTCACCTAAGCCAAAAAAAGGCATATCATTGTCTATTGAAGAAATTGATGAGCCTGGACCTTATGCTATTGTCCTTGTTATGCAGTCAAGTGGTGCTGGGAAGTCTATTGATTTTGGGCAGTCAAGTGGTGCTGGGAGTTCAATTGATTTTGGGCAGTCAAGTGGTGTTGGGAGTTCAATTGAATTTGGGCAGTCAAGTGGTGTTGGATTAGAGGTGGATGTTGGGTTAAAGGGTGATGAGGTGGATGTTGGGTTAAAGGGTGATGATGTAGATGTTGGGCAACAGATTGATAGTGGACTAGATGTTGATTGTAGGGTAGAAGGTGATAGTGGACTAGATGTTGATGTAGATGTTGGGCAACAAGTTGTTGGGCCAGAGGGTGATTGTGGGCTAGATGTTGATATTGGGCCAGAGGTTGATGTTAGAGCAGATGTTGGGCTAGTTGTTGATATTGGGCCAGAGGTTGATGTTAGTGCAGATGTTGGGCTAGATGTTGGGCCAGAAGGTGAATGTGGGCTAGATGGTGATATTGGGCCAGATGGTGAGGATGAGGATGTTGTGCTACAGAGTGAGGTTGATAGTGATATTGAGGGTGGGGTTGAGACTGATAGTGAGGGTGAAGATGATAGTGATGATAGTGACTTTAAAGGTAATTTAGGTGAGGATGATAGTGATAGTGACTGTGACTTCAATGTGAAAACAAAGGTTGTGCATAAGGGTGAGAATGATAGTGATAGTGATTTTAGAGGTGATGAGTGCAAAATTACTGATGATCCTGAAGTTGATATGAGGGAGTACACTAATAATGTTGACTTAGAAGTGAAAGATAAGAACCCTGACCCTAAAGATATAAATATACAAGATGAAATTATAGACAATGACAAAATACCTAGTGGGTCAGAATCTGATGAGAATGAGACTGGTACTAGAAAACACCATTTGCATACTGTTAGAAGGGCAAATGCAAATAAGGATAAGGAATCTAGAGTCAACTTTTTCATAGGGAAAGAGTTTGGGACCAAGAAAGAAGTGAAGTTGTTGATTAAAAGACATTCAGTTGAAAGTAGGAGGAAGCTGTTTTTTGCAAAGGATGATAAAGTCAGATTAAGGGTACAATGTGGTGGTAATTTACCAGATTTTGATATTGATGATCATGGAGTGCATATTGACAGTCAACCAAAAGCCAAAGGACATGCTGGTAAAACAAAGAGAAGTGAAGGGGGTTCTTTAGAAAAAGGAAAACAAAAGGTTGTGGTAGGTAAGACTAAGGGCTCTATTAATGTTGGTGGTAGGGGGAAAAAGACAGACCCAAACAAATTTCAATGTCCCTGGTCAATGTTTGTTTCGAAACCAAAAGGTGTTGAATCTTGGGTGTTGAGAAGATTAAATAATGAGCATAAATGCCTTCAAACAAGGAAAGTTAGTGCTTGCACATCCACCTTTTTATCTTATCAACTACTAGATCAAGTTCATTCCAACCCTGAAATACCTGTCAAGTCTGTGCAAGAGAAATTTCAAAGACAATATGAACTAGGAATTTCCAGATTAAAAGCATACAGGGCTAGGGCTAAAGCCAAGAAAATGGTGCAAGGGGATTACACAACACAGTATGGTATGCTTAGGGATTATGTGCTTGATTTGAAAAACCAAAATCCAGGTACCACTGTAAAAATTCAGGTTGAGGAGGGCACAGACACAAATCTACCAACTAGAAGGTTCAAAAGGATCTATGTTTGTTTTGGTGCTTTAAAGCAAGGGTTTAAGGCAATAGGGAGTGATCTACTGGGTCTAGATGGTGCATTCATGAAAGGATCATTCCCAGGTCAAATTTTATCTGCAGTTGGAGTTGACTCAAATAATGGAATCTACCCAGTTTCTTTTGCAGTTGTAGAGACAGAAAATCTCAGCTCTTGGACTTGGTTCCTAGAAAACTTAGAAGATGATCTGGATTTGGGTCCAAACTCATGTTTCACTTTCATGAGTGATTGGCAAAAGGTATGTTATTAATTTTGTGTTTGTTTTTAAGTTATAACTTTCTTGTACACTGCCCTATATCTGGATTTAAGTTGTAACTTTCTTGAACAGGGCCTTCTTCCTGCTATTGAAAATTTGTTTCCATGTGCTGAGCACAGATTTTGTGTTAGGCATATTCATGAGAACTTTAAAGCAACTTATAGAGGGAAGTTGTACAAAGATATGTTATATAAGTGTGCTCATGCAACAACAATTCCTGAATTTGAGACAGCAATGGATGAGTTGAAAGCATTCAACCCGGATGCCCACTTGTGGTTGTCCAACATTCATCCTAAACACTGGTCTAAGTCACACTTCTCAGGTATGCACTTCATCTCTTTAATGTGTCAACTGTCATCTTTAGCTTTGTGTCATGTGTCAACTGTCATCTTTAATGTGTCAACTACTTTATTTGTTCATAGGGAGGACAGTGTCTGATATGTTGCTTAACAACATGTGTGAAGTTTTTAATGGTAAGATAGTGGAAGGCAGAGACATGCCTATCATATCAGCACTTGAATACATAAGGGAATACTTAATGAGAAGGATAGTGAATGTTTTGGAGGTTATAGACAAGAGTGAAGGGTTGCTTACACCCACTGCCACCACTGAGTTGCAAAACATCAGGACAAATGCAGCACATTATACTGTTCAGTGGAATGGGGAGATCTATATCAGGTTAGTGGCAGACCAGGTAAGCAAAGAGTTGTTGACTTGGTTAAGAGGACATGTACATGCAGAAGGTGGGAGTTGATAGGTACGCAATTGTCTATTGTACTTCATTATGTAGTTAGTTGGGTAGTTGGGTAGTGTTTGAACTATGTTATATTGCAATCCAGGTATTCCTTGTGAACATGTGGTAGCAGCAATTTTGAACAAGGCTCTTAATGGTGGAAGGGTTGGTGCAGTGGAAAGCTAGGTTAATCCAGTGCATAGAATGGACACATGGAGACAAGTTTATTCTTTCAAGATCAATCCAATCAATGGCAGGCCCTTATGGCCAAGGTCTCAAGTGCCTACAGCTCTTACTCCTCCCAAACATAACAAACAAGTTGGTAGACCAAAGAAGGCTAGGAAGAGATCAGCATTTGAGTTAGAGGACTTGACTCAAGGTGGTAAGTTGTCAAAGAAAGAAACCAAAGGAGCTTGTTCAAAGTGTGGCAATACAGGACACAACATAAGGACATGCAAGCAGGCAAGGTGATTGGTCTTCTGGAAGATTGGGCAGGATGTAAGGGTGATTTGTCTTTTGGAATATGTTTTAGTTTATGTATGTGTTAATGTATGTTTGGATGTTGGTAATTTGGTGTTTTGAACTTGGATTAATGACTTTAGGATGATAATTTGGTGTTTTGAATTTGGATATGTAATGACTTTGGTAGTCTCTTTATTTTACTTTATGTAATCCCTTTCTAGTGAATGTCTTTGACTAATTGAGGTAATGACTTTGGTTGATATTTTTTGACTTTATATTGCATTCACATTGTGGTTATTACATTCAGCATGTCTAGTGCAGTCCCATTTTGGTTATATTTAGTCAACATATGTCTAGTGCAGTCAAAATGTGTCTAGTGCAGTCAAAGTTGGTTATTTAATGTCAACATACGTCTAGTGCAATCAAAATGTGTCTAGTGCAGTCAAAGTTGGTTATTTGCAGTCAAAATGTGTCTAGTGCAGTGCATTGTGTAGTCAAAATTAACAATTGGAACCTGATTAACAACCAATACAACCTTAAAAGGGCAATAAACCTTAAAAAACTTACATTAGGATGGTGTCATTAGTCAACAACAACAACAATCAACAATAAAAGACAACACAAACACCTTATTAACCTAAACAAAAGCTACATTCATCTAGAACAAAAGTACATAGATTATGAAACATATCCAACTAGCAATCAACATCCTTTTCATTTTGCTTGCTTTGTATCCCAGATTCTTATTTGCTTCCTCAAGCTTGTTCTTAGCTTCTTCAAGACAATTATTAGCTTCCTCAAGACTGTTCTTAGCTCTGAGAAGACCAGGTATGATGTCCATGCACCTTTGACACTTTTTATGGTCAAACCATCCAATAAATTTGCAATTTGAACCCTAATTTCAAGCAAAAACATATAATTATTCGTGTTAAGCACATTCACAGAACCCTAATTCAAGAATAGAAATATAAAATTGTACCTGGACAGGGAATGAGTAGAACCGACGACCTGGATTTTTATCCGTCCAAGAGGTTTTAATCATGGCTTCTTTACCACACTCACAGAACACCATCATTCATGTCTCGTAATTCCCCCAATTTCCCCCAATTTGATAACGGCTGGTAACCCTAATTTCTAATCGAAGGAGGGAAAAGTCGGGGTGTGTTATAAAAGGGGGGAAATGAGGTGGAGAATGAAATTACGTTTTTACCCTCACGTGCATCTCATGTGATGAGAGTTAACGAAAAAATCTAACTGGGTTAGTGGAAAAGGACGTAACGTGCAACATTTTGGAAACACAGAATATGATTTCCGCCATTAAGGTTTCTAAAGGACGACTATTGAAAAACCATGAAAACATAAAGGACCTGTTTTGCCATTTTGTCATTTATAAAAAAGAAAAAGTAATATGTAATGGATGATGATGTATGATTTGTGTATTTATGTGGGGCGGGTAACGTACAAACTCAAAAAACTCGTGTGAAGCGTATGAATTGACGAGTAAAACTTGAGGTCGACAAATAAACCGGTTAACTGAATCGACCCGAAAATCAAACCAAAATCAAATCTGTTTTAAACCGATTATTTAGAAACCGATTTGGAACTAATGGAAACCGTAGGTTTGGAACCGGTTTGGAATTTTCTTCACCAAAACCGATTTCAAACCGAACCGGGTAAAAACCGGTCAAAACCATAACCGAAACCGATCGTAACATGGTAAGAAACCGGTTTCAACCCGAACCGAAGCCGATTATAAACCGGTTTTGACTTTTTTTGACCAAAACAAACCGGTTTCAACTCAAACTGGTTTTAAATTCTAAACCGGTTTGTGCATCTCTAAACAAAACTAGGTTGCTGTGACATTTTGGTAATTTAATTACTTTGTAGAATTTACAAGTAGAGTAATTTTATTACGTCTCGTGATTTACAAATATATTATCCGTAAAATTGTAATGTAATAAAATTACATAACTTGTAAATTTTGTAGCTTAATTTTATTATTCTACCTAGTGTTTGTGATACACTTAACCAAAATGCAACCGCACCTTTTTTTTTCTTTGGTTCACATGGATTTCTTTGTTTGTATTTTAGCCGACCCCACTTTATAAAACCATTAGGATATTTAATTAATAAGTTATATAATTAGTAAACACATCTTAAATTAGGTATAAAGTTAATAAACACGTCTTAAAGTGGTTTTAAAATTAGTAAATCTATCTTAAATTAAATTAGTTTACCCATTTTGAACTAAAAGGTTGATTAGTTATAAAATTTGTAGATCCATCTTAAAATTAGTAAATTGTTATAGGATTAGTAAGTTTATTTGACGTGGTGGAGATAGGCAGCTTCACATCGACAATATCAACTTAACTGACATTCTTTTCCTCCTTTGTCCAAAAACAGCCTTCTCCGCAACCTTTTTCTTAATAGAACCGTCCTCCAACGTTGTATTCTGAACATGCGACTCCACATCATATCATAGGCACCTTACAGGCGTCCCGTTGAGGGTGGTCTAAGAGCATAGGCATGCACAAAACGGGGTATATCCCAAACTGGTTCAGGTTATACCAATTTGGGTCCGTCAAGGCACAATCGAAGCCGAATCAAGTTTAAAATTGGCTTGGAGGCAAGAATGTTTAGCCCAGTCAAACAGGTTTGGATCTGGTTGAAACCAATATTTTTGTCATGTTTTCCAATTCGGGTCAAGTCCAAACCGGTTTGAAAAAACGAAACTAAGGTTCAATATTCGAACGAGCAAGTTGGATTGGGTCCTAACCAGTTTGAGCCAAACTAGTCGTTCTTGATATAGTGGGTCGTTTTTGATATAGTGGGTCGGATTATAAACTAGGTTGGCGGACACAAAATGGTTTATTGTACATCTCTTTAAGAGCCTACTAATTTTAATAATGTTTAATGTGTAATTTTAATTATCTTTTATAATAACCGTTAATCGTGTGATGAACAACTTTAAACGTACATATAATATTCTCTTAATTTTTAATAAGGTTTCTTAAAAAACGCATTTCCATATGTATTCAAATCATATTTTACTTTTTGAACCACTACTACTCGTTATGAGAGACATGACATGATTACTATTGACATTTAGGGGCGGATTTACATGATAGAGAGGGGGTGCACGGGAACCCCTGAGTTTTGAAATTATAGTGTAATGTTATATATAAAATCTGGAGTGCACCCCATTATAAT
>NW_027499298.1:0-34320 GCF_021521415.1 Bidens hawaiensis
TTATCTAGGGACACATTTTGCTACGAAAAAAATTTATCTATGTATGTATGTATGTATGTATGTATATTCATATATATGATGCAACATGTATACTTGTTATTTTTTTAAAATTAATAGCCTACAAACTCATGTATTACACGAGTACCGAGTTGAAAAAAAAAATATATTAAATAATTAGAAAATAAGACTTAAAAAGTTAAAAAGAAAAGTGGAAAACAGACTTATTTATTAATTGGAGAAAGATAAGTGGGAGAGAGCTCACATAATTGTAACGAGTGACTTTGTCATTTACTTATCTATTACATATAGATATGATGTAATACATGTTTTTTATATCTATAATATTAAACTATTGTCTCTTTTTTTTTCAATTATCTCTTCGATTGAATAAAATTGATCTATATTTATGTTTAAAAATACCGACGTGATTTTATTCCTTATGCAAAACCATCTCAACATTGAAATAGTGTTATTTATTGGTAAATATTGTTGGTAATTATAGAATTATCAACATATGTTTTAGTGTATTGGATTAATTTGTCGATCGAGATAATAACGTCAATGATTAATCGAGTTAGGTGACGCGGGAGTATGGACTTGTTTAACATTAATGTTATTTGGTCTAAAGGGTCTTTTAAAACAGGAATGTGGCAGTGTTATCCATGTTTGAAGAGATTAAATTCATCTGGTTCCTTTAGGTGAAAAACAAGGTGAATTTTGAAGTATGTGAGGAATTGAGGGCAAATGGTGTGATTTTGTTGGGTTGGTTATCTGGACTTAGTTAATATGTTTTACGAGTATTTTTCAAGTCCATTTATGCATTTAGTACATGATGCTTTTAGGTCCAACAATGTCTAAATGGCATCATATACACATTAGTACATGAATATTTTCAGGTCCAACAATTTTCAAGATGACGTTCGTATTCAACAAGAACCTATCATATATTATACAATAAATCTAAACACAAAAATATGCAATTTGTATATAAAATAACCTACAAATACAATAACTTCTAATAACTAAGTCCAAATAAATTGATATATGTGTGGACGGAACATAAATGTACAAAAATAGTTATATATTTGTACTATAACTCATCTCTATATGTTTTTAATATGTTTGCAAGCCTACGTTATGTGGAGCCACCCTCAATCAGACATTATTATTGACATACGATACCACTAAATAAAACCGGTTATAACACAATACCATATACTAAATAGAACCATCAAGAAATCAATAAACGGAGGTTAAATGAAACTTTAAAATTCAAAACGATTTCCACTAATAAATTAAAACAAATTTTGTCTATTACGAGTCCATGTCGTATACAATTCTATTAATTTCATAAAACAATTTTATAAAATATAATAACATTTAAACTTGTAAAAAAACTAACTAGAAATGAATAGTGAGAAGATGATATATTGCAATAAAACCGAAAGATTTTATAAAGAATCGATCATTGAACAAAAGCTTAACCAAAGCATATTCCATAACCTTTGGCTTCAAAGTTCAACCCTTAAGAAATCATAATACCATTTACCTTTGAATCTACAAAACCCTTTGGTGACAAACATCCATACAAAGAAAAGAACCTAACACTCGTTCTTAAAACGAAATAAATAAAACATGTACATCGGTCTTTCTTATTTCACCAAGTCGTGCAAAGTTAAAGAAAACCCTGATTAATAATGGCTAGCTGTCAAATCAGGACAACGGTGTTGTATGTTATGGTATTGAATGTTCCGATTTTATGTATAAGTTATTGGAAGATGAATAAAGACCACGATAACGGTACCATAATATGTATCAATTACTCTTGTGTAATATGTGTGTTGTATGCTTCTAATATTTAAAACTACGTATGATGTTAACAGGTTCAAGATTTGATTGGTCGGCTTATTTGCTATCAATTTACTTGTGGATGCCTAGTTCAGTCATAGGATTTTTTTATAGCTTGAGTGTTGGGTGCAATTGTTATTGATGTTGGATCGAATTTATCTCAACTTGACGCTAAAAGATTTATCCGTCTTATGATAGGATTGCTTGCCAGTAGTATTTGGCTTCTTGCTTTGATTTTCATGAGGTATAGTTTATTCACTATAAATTGCATAGAAAATGATCTTATACTGTATTACAATGTACAACACTAGGGCTTGCTAAATTTTAATTAATATAATTATAAATGCTTATTGTATAACACTTGATGCACCTGGTTAATAGTTCATACAACGATAAACCTAAAATAAAATGTACAACACAAGGGCATGCTAAATTTTAATTAATATAATTATTAATTCTTATTGTATAACACTTGATGCACCTGGTTAATAATTTATGAGGAAAAAAAATATCTTTTAAGCAAAATTATCAACGAACTTTCGTGGTTATTTAAAGAATATTTACAATTTTGGCCTTTATCTTTACTCAAGTTTCAGTATTGAAAAACAACTTACATTTTTCTCTCCTCATCTTCACCTTTATATAAGTTTTTTAATTACATTCTTAAACCAACACTCCTCTTTGATGTTTAAACGACGATAACCTTTTTCTTATGTTAACATTTTAAAGAAAAAAATATAACATCAAAACAAGCATTTTGTTTTCTTTAATTTGAGTATTGTACCGCTATAGTTTTGTATCTAATTAAAATAAAATTAACTTGTTACGTGATTATTGGTTTACTTACTTACATATATAAGGTTAATGAGATACCACAAGGTTACGAGAAAAAACTTTAATTAATGTGTGTAATATTTTTCTTATTTTTTATTTTTCAGGAGAAGATGGAGTGAATTACAACTACTTTAGTGGTATGCATAGCTCTTGAAGGCAATGAAATCGAAAGCTTGATGCAATTGTTAATATTTTTTTATTATAATTTTTTTATTACTTTTTAAGCAATAACTATCATCAATATGATAGAAATTATGTAATTGTATTTGTGAGGTTCAAATAACAATATCTAAAAACGTCAAGTTCTTTAATTTCATATATATATATTCTTTGCTACACAATTGACTTGATACAATAAGTATTTCATTCATTAAATCATGTTTGTGGAATATAATCTTGATTAGACTTCCAACAGCAAATTTTCAAAACACTATAATTTCATGTTTGTGGAAACAAAGTATAAATGATCTTCATCTTTCCAGTCTAGTATAAAAGAAAAAATCTTTTTCAAACATCAATATTTAGCTAGTAAAACTTAAAAATATTTTTTTTGTACTTCTTTCTCATTTTTCAAATAAAGTATATATCAAACAATAAAAAAAATGCACAACACGTATAATAATACCATGTATTTTTGTGATTTCCATTATTTTTGGAGATAAGATTTACCACTAAGATCATATTATCTTGGCAAGCTACAGCTCAGTGATATTTTTCTTTTGAAAATGAATACACACACACATGTACAATTGTTTGTATATTTGTCCTTTGCGAGTGTACGTTCATCTTCGAAAGCAGACCTTATATAATAATAAAAATTAGAAAATATAATTTTCTTTTTAGTTTTTATAATCTGAAGTTTTTATTTATTTTTCTTTATTTGTTTATTAGTTTATAAATTAGGGAAAACAAATTAAAATGTATGTAAAATGCATTTATATTTTCCTTCTCTCAGCTCGTCAAACACTCTCTTTGAACAAAAAATTTGACAAAACTATTGACTGTTATTACAAGGACATTTTCTTCTCTTTTTTTCTTTCAGTTCATAAATGTGTTACCCAGTGCCGGCTGAACAATGTAAGAGACCCAAGCCCTAGCTTGAGGCCTTCCAAAAATTTGGGCCTCCATATATTAATACTAGACGGGTGCCCGCGCGATGCAGCGGGTGTTTGAACTTGTTAATCACGTAACAAATATAAGTGTTTATGGTTCAGTTAAAACCTTGAAATCGTTTAAACAGGTCATTGGTTTGACTTCTTTTTTCTTTTTCCTTTTTTTACTTCCGGTTTGTTGGTCGGTTTCAAAATTTTCAAAACGTATTGAACGGTTGGTTCGCGGTTTATACTGGCAACCGGTCATATGAAACCAGACCAGACTGTAAATGTTGAATGCATTTTAATGTTTTTTATTATTAATTATTAGATATGTTTTTTAATATATATTAGATATAGTTAAAATTTAATTGAACATAATCTTTTTATTTCAAATAACTTTGCTATACAACTTCAAATTAACCTAACTGCAGTATGTTCATTTTGTGATATTTGTTGATATTATTTCACATCCTAGATCTTCCATTAATATTTACCATTTATGTGGCTAAAATTATCATTTTTTATTTATAATCCTCTCAAGTATATTATGTTGGTGTTTAGTTAAAATTGATGGTGCATTTAAATTAATAATTATTTTAAACTAAATTTATTATCTATACTATATATAATACACCAAACAAGGGTAAATTAAGACACCCGTTTGTAAGTAATTTACAACATTTAAAACATGAGGTATATGTGTTAGTAAGGGTAAACTTGTCTTTTAAACACAATCCATTCAACTTACAAGTTTGGTCCCTCATCTTTAATCATATTATGTTTTTAATT
This sequence comes from Bidens hawaiensis, assembly GCF_021521415.1. Lineage (NCBI taxonomy): Eukaryota > Viridiplantae > Streptophyta > Magnoliopsida > Asterales > Asteraceae > Bidens > Bidens hawaiensis. Next base: position 4,566 of record NW_027499298.1, read on the forward strand.
TAAATTGTAAAGTAACTTCCCACCCATGAATTTTAAACGACTATAGGCTTTTCAAACTTTAATATTTTAATAAAAAAATTATACCATAAAAACGAGTATTTTATTCTCTTTAATTTGGATATGATATTGTTATAATTTTTTTCATTTTAAATAAATTAATATGTTACGTAGTGGGTGCTCAGTGTCGTTTTTGATGGTTTTTAAGTTACTTGTGAGTCCAACCGTTAATACTGATTTTTTTGTCGTCCAAAACCAAACTCAACCATTGAAAGTTGAAATCGAATCGTTACTAACGCCTGGTTCCAGTTTGGTTTCACAGTTTAAACTTTAATAATAAATTTAGTTTAAAATAATTATTAATTTAAATGCACCGTCAATTTTAACTAAACACCAACATAATATACTTGAGAGGATTATAAATAAAAAATGATAATTTTAGCCACATAAATGGTAAATATTAATGGAAGATCTAGGATGTGAAATAATATCAACAAATATCACAAAATGAACATACTGCAGGAGTGTTTAGTATATACCTTTTGTTGCGGAGTGTTTTTTCCATACGCAGGAGGTCCATGACCAATATCTGGAGGTGTGTTACTACGTGTTGCAAAAGGAGGTGCAAATTTCGGGTACACAATTGCTAAAACAGTTGAAATCAACAACATGCAACATAGAACAGCAAAAACTTTGTGTCCCATTTCATCAACTGGAGTATTTCTTGTGTTTGGTTTGTTTATTTTCATCATTTTGAACGTGAAGAAAATAATTAAATATTATTAAATGATATATCAAAACAATCTTTTGACTACATATTTATTTGTAACCATTAAATTCTCCCCTTGACATTGGTCATTTCTAATTTATGACGTATGTATAAGAGTCATTTTGTCTCAAATTTTGTTTTTGAGAAAACCACTACCCTGCAGGGTTTAAGGAAGTCCATACAAGAGTTTTTCGACCAAACTATGTCTAAACTGAAGCTAACATAAAAGATATAATTTTGTTCGAATTAAATAGGGAGTTATAGGGGCGTCAATTCTTGACACGGCCCGAACCCGACACGAAAAATATAGGTTTTGGGTTGGCTGCCACGACCTATTTTCTTAAGAAGGTCAACCTGAATCCAACATGTATATAAAACAGTTTCACCTGAACACGACCAGTTAAAAATGGGTTGATCTGTTAACATGTTTAAGAATTTTAGAGAAGTTATATTTTGATTTTAGAGATAAAAAGTGTTAAATGTTAAAGTTATAAACTTAGATTTTCTATTTTTCATATATTTATTAACTTTTGAAACTTTTTAAAAGAATTTTATCTACTCTCACTTCCAAAATTTAAATTTTATTATTTCTAATTGTTTATTCATATATCATTTCCATTCGTTTGTTGGTACTCGAGCTAAATATGTAAAAACCAAGTTTTTTAATTGAGAGTCAGAGGTAAACATACACAAATAGTTTGATCTATCATAATTTAAATGTTTTATATGAATAAAAGGAATTAATTGTTAAAATTGTTAGTAAATCACTAGGTATTGCTTATATATATATATGAACGTAAAAATGGGTTGACCCCAAACACGACCCGAACACTACACGAATTAAATGGGTCAACCCGACAAGACACAAATAAATATATTGGTTGGGTTAGGGTTGAAAAATCTCAATACGCCAACCCGCAAACCCGACATGATTCACAACCCTAGGTGGTTAGGGGCATCAAAATAGGGTAATTTAGAAAGGAAAAGTGTGGAATGAGTGTGAGTTAACATAAAAGTTTTTTTTTAATCAATTTTTTTTTTTGTTTATCCATTTAGTTTATTAGTATAAAAAATTTGGGGAAACAAAAAGGCAATGGTTATTCACACACCTTTTTTAATATTCATACACCTTTTTAATACACATTTTATCTTTTATGTACACCCTATATTTAAGACAAATGATGATGAATAACACATCCCAACAAAAATGAATGTGAGATGTAGTTAATTAATATTATCCTTTCCATAGCTCGTCAAACACTCTCTTTGAACAAAATTTATTTTGACAAAAAACTAATTAGTGGTTACATGGACTTTTGTACTGTATTTTTCGGTCCTACTAGGGACACTCCAGACACCCTTATATACGCCATGTATAGAGCTATGTAGGGGCCTATACGTCCCATATAAAGCTATAAAGGGCATATAAGAGGTGTTTGCATGTTTGGTGTCCTTAGAAAGCCCCTTTTTTTCTCAGTTCATCACGATTCATTAAATATTTTTTAATATATAAATGTTTTACAAATTTAATATTTTGTTAAACAAGAACAATAAATTATCTTTCTTCTTTCGGCAAGCATGTGCTCCGATACTCCAATGTAGAAAATATTTTTTGTTAATAGATCCAAAATACGGATTCGATTTCAAAGAATTTATTTAAAATACATAACTTACGAAATATTGCTTAATGATATGCATGCCAAAGACTCAAACTCAATACATAATTACAATTTGAAAAATGAATTACAAAATGTTTTTAACATATTTAATCAATTGGCTATAATTAAAAACTAGACATAACAATACATGATACTTTTAGTGCCACACGCTAAACAACGTTATCCCATATATGCTTAATGTGATTAAGTTTAAACCACGCCAAGACTATTTAGAGATAAGTTTTAGTCGAGTGATCAAGATAACTAAATTGAACACAGAATTTTAACCTTCAATCAATGGTTAAAAAAAAGGCAAAGTAACAATGAGAGAAAGCTTCAAATGATTCAATATTTTTTAAAAAAATGAGTAAAGAAGTATGCATTGAAGAAGATGTTACGATTACTAAAATACCCTTGATAGTACATCCGATTAAATTATTTTTCATCTGAAATAAGTTCTATCGGATGAGGAAATCCGTATTCCGGATAACTTGTCTTAGATAAAACAATCATTTTTTTTCAAATACTGTTTTTATATATCAAAGAATATTTGATTTTCATTTTAGCAATCATGTATAAAAGAAAAAAACTTTTTCAAACATCAATAGTTAAAAATACTTAGCTAATAATAACTTACATAAAAAATTTTTGTGTATTTTTCTCTCATTTTTCATATAAATACATCACACATATAATAATACTAGGTATTTATGCGATTTCATAAATTATTTAATTGTTCATTTTAATAATCGAGATCAAATTCTATTGTACGTTAATAGTCAAACCTAATTAATGTCATAGACTATGGTGTAATAAGAAACTAGACTAGGTTGCAACTAGAAAAACCCGAAATGGTTCAGTATAACATCATCCAAATTCACCAACTAAATATGAGTATAAAAATCTTATTGCATCTAGTATCTCGCATTATGCTTTAACAGATTCACATAAGATACGAGACAGTTTCTCAAGATCTTTGCTCACAACAAAACATAAGAGGAACTCAAAATATGTAACATCCTTAAAAATTCAGTTCAGATTTGACAATTTATTAAGATTAAGGACCAAAAATATTATCAAAACAAATAATAAGAAAATGAGACAAGAAAATAAAGATTAAGGTCCAAAAATATTCTCAAAAATAAGGAATTTTATCCTATGAAAAGAAGGAAGAAAGTTGAATCATTTCATATGGGTATAAATATGAAAGAGAATTTCATTTCACATAAAAAGTGAGAAAAATTTGAAAACTCTTTATAAGGAGACGAGTTTTCATAGTAATATTCTTTATTCCTAGCACGCACGCACCCGACGTGCACGGGCTCGGACGAAGAGCGATGAGAGCTTAATTTGATGGCGCACTTTGCACTTTGCCCGCTTGAGAGCCACCTTAGTATTTTTGATCAATGGAAAGTAGCCCGAGACATGGCAAGCTACCAAAGTACAAGGACTGAAAATGAAAATTTTGAACTTCAAGATCTTCGCGCGACGCTAAGATCTAAGCTTAATGATGTTCGAGCTACGCTAAGATCGACAAACAGTAACCGACTTACGGACTCCTTAAAGCTACGCAAACGAACAAAAGGAGATCTTATAGCTACGCGAAACCTTGCTAAGTAATTAGAGACACGTGTCAACACGTGGCAAGATGATACATGCCACATGCTGACGTGGCAAAAATTAATCGCGCAACGCGAAGATCCTATCCAAGCTCCTTCGCGCCCCGCGAAGGAGCTAGGTGTACCCTACAAGTAGGGGGCTACGTGATTGAGTTTCTTCACACACCAAAACACATTATTTTCACATAGTTAACCTCGTTTTGCGTACACAGTCTCGTAGTGCCTGCCAAGCTCCGAAGTTCTGACAGTTTAAGCCTCGATACACGATATGGAGTAGAAGTGTAACTTCGAATACTCGTGTAAGGTAGGGGTTCTTAATAAGTTATTATTTTATTATTATAAATGGCTTAGACCATAGTCGATGGTATAGCCCGAACATTGATTACAATCAAGCGAAATATAATTTTTCATAAGCAAAGGTTATAGCTAAAATATTGTTTCTTCTTGACTAAGAAACGTAAGCATATACATACAATGAGTATAGTCAAAATGATATTTCTTGGTGATTAAGAAATATAATATTTTATATACACAGGTTATAGTTGAATTAATGTTTCTTCTTTAGAAAGAAACTCAGTATAGATGTTTCTTCATGAAGAAGAAACATAAATAATTGTTAAATAAACAAAAGGACTTAAGGTCCAAATGTTTTAATGATTTTATCAAGGTTAAAGCTATACAGAACAGACTAAAGGGTTGAAGCTAGATCATTGATCTAGTTATTTGTACAAAGGTTATTCTCGTACTATAGGTGCGAGGTAACAACTCAAAAAGCAGAAATCAGTATCAGAAACTGATCATAAACATAAAAGGAGAATACGCCCTAAACTTTTACAAACTCTTTTAGAGTCAGAATGTTTGTATAGGATCTACGAATCCTTAAAACTTGTGTTACAATAATAAGAAACAGATACCCTGATTAAAAGTATACATGTGTCTGGATCCATTAATACATGGGGACTTGTAATTCCCCGAGGCCATGCATATCATCAAACATGCCTCTGGAAGTCTACGGAACTGTTTAGAGACATGATATTGTGTGTATGTTTTATTGTACATATACTCAGGGTAATTTTATCCCAATTGAGTTGCGTGCCTAATGATAGTCACAAAGGTATTATTGTTGATTTCACAAACGTATTGAAAAGATTTTACAACAGAGTCAGCGTCATTCACCAGCTATGTGCTGACGTATTTTTCAACCCATTTTACAGTAAAACAGAAAGGTTATAACAGACAAGCAAGACATGATAGAAGATTGAAGATATAGTCATTAGATGCTATCTGGTGACTTAGATATTTTATATCAAAGTATTACAAAGAATTATGTTTTCTAAAGACAGGTAATTGAATTATCAAACGGGTAATTAAACCCGAGTTTTCAATAAAATAATATTTTATTCAAAGACTTCCGTTGAGAAGAACATATTTACTTAAACATGCTTTGAAAACATTAGACGGGTCTTTTAACCCGGTATTTTATAAAAGAGTATTTTATATTAAAGACTTTCGCTAAAACCAACCCGCAACTGTGATACATTTACAAAACAGATACCAACTAACGGGTGTTACACCTAGGCCCTAAGTCGGGGTGTGACAAAATATGCAAATGATAATTTTTATAAATAATGGTCTTGGTGTGTATACAAGATCCACCTATAATTCTATAACCAATGAATTTCATATAGATTTTCAGGCCTTTGAGATGGTTCTCCACATATTAACATTATAGGTGACTTTTTCAGAGAACTTTGTATATTTTTTATTTATTTTAGACTTTCATGTATTTAGGTTACCACACTCCTGATGGTCGGATACATTTCGTGTATGCTAATGTTTTAAATGTTTAGTTTTATTGATTTTATAGTATGAACTGTGGTACTTTCGGCGTGCTTTTGTATTTCAGGTTGTTAAATGCTATTAATGCTTATCAAGGTGATATACGAGCTTGGATTGATGTCTCAGGATGAAGGGAAGTGACCAGCATGCTTTTCAAGGCAGAAACAAGTCAAATGACCAAAATTATCAAGAAACTTTGACGCGCTATGTAAGGCCCCGTTACCGGTACCTCACATTTGGACGTTGGATTTACTCATCAACGTATTTCTAATCATCAGAGTTAATAAAAACGTTCGCGGAATATAAAAACTTTAATAAAATGTTACATAACGATCCATAACTTGTCTTAAACAACACCTTGTCTTTCATTTTAATCAAAACATTAAACATAAACGTCTTTAGTCTTCCAATGCCAGCCTCTTATTCAATGCCACGTGTTCCCCTCAAACGAGCTGCTTCATCCTACTCACCTGCGTGCATACTAAAAGTCAGCTACGCCGAGTGAGTTCTAGTTAATCAGGCAACATACAATTCATTCTCATATATTTCTTAACGTATCCAAAGACACGTATTAATACTTTCTCTTTGTATAAATATCCATAAGAGGAACGTCACATAATATCTGTTACTATATGTATTTTCCATAGAAGGGACACTCTATATATATTATCCATAGAAGGAACACCCTATATACTTTTCATAGAAGGAACACTAAACTATCCATAAAAGGAACACTATACTGTCCATAAAAGGAACACTATACTATCCATAAAAGGAACACTATGATGTCCATAGAAGGAACACTATACTATCCATAAAAGGAACACTACGCTATCCATAGAAGGAACATTATACATTATCCATAAAAGGAACTCTATATATTATCCATAGAAGGAACACTTTATATAAGCTATTATTTAATATCCATGTAAGGAACTAATCTCTTCCCTTGGAAATACGTGCAATATCCGAAGATCGTTCACGTACCGACAAGCAATCAATCGTATCCATCACATATATCATACATGGCATACACTTACCATTTAAGGTAAGTGTATTAGCTGTCACATCGAGTATGCACACAGCCCCAAAAACATAATAAAGAAAGGGGGCTAGAAACTCACCTGGGTCCTGTTTATTTCCCTGTTTATCATAATTCCCTTCTCTAACTGCGCCCTCCTAACTGTATATAGGGTACACGTATTAATATTCATTCTATTTGCATTTCAGTTGGAAATGACTAAGTCTGGTATGATCGGTTGGCCTTGTTTAGATTTCATTTACTTATTATATTTCTTACAAAGCCTAATGTAAGGTTTTAATAATTATCTTATTATTATTTTCTCTTTCATAAAATATTTTATTATTATCTTAAGACTCGATTATTTAAATATTCTTTTAATACTCTTTTCTTTATCGAGTTCAAGTCCCTCCTCGTAGACTGTCATGTGTTTATAAGTATGTTCACATTTAAACGTGTGTGTGTGTATATAGGACACTTGGGTTACCCCTTATTTGTGGACTTCCAAGTGTAATTTTAGGTGTACACTTAAACGAGTGCTTATTCTTGGGCGCTCAACGAGATCGATTATAAGTAATCAGTTTACTTTGTAATGTAATCGGGTAGTTGTTCGTAGTAACCGAACTATAAGTGATAGGGCGTAAGGAACGGAATAGGACTCGGGTTGTAGTCGGGCTTGGCTAAGCTTCGGCGAGACCCAAAAACAAGTCTTTGGCTGATATGGGCTTAAGAGTCTTCAAACCGGGCCGGGTGTTAATAAAGCAAAGCCCAATCTCTCCTTATCTAATCACCAGACCCTAAGCTCCTTCTTTACTGCAGCTCCAAGCCGTTCAAACCTCCCCCCTGAATCGATTACATTGAAATGGATGTTGACGAATCAATTGATTATGAGGACAGATTCATCGTAATTGATCCTCCCTTGTATGCGAATCCCTAATGGCAGCTCTAAGGGTAATCGGGTTAGGTGGGAGTATGCGAGTTCTATATTGTAATCGATCCGGATTGTATGCGAGTTACAGTGAATGTAATCGAACTCTGATTGTATGCGACCAGGTGGTAGTAATCGATATATAACGTAATCGGTGTCTGATTGTAATCGAATCCAAGGTTGTTGTAATCGAGTTTCAATGTGTGCGAGTTCACATGTAATCGATTTCCAGATTGTATGCGAACATGATTGTGATTGAATTGGTATTCACTTTCTGCAGATATCGCATTCATTGTATGCGATTCAGTTGTGACCGGGTTCCGTTGTAATCGAATTCCTATGTAATTGGTTGTCAATGTGATCGAGTCTAATTGTATGCGAACTTAGGGGTAATCGGGTTATTGTTTGAGTTAAATTGTAATCGATCTTCAATGTAATCGATTTTCAGTGTATGCGACTTCCATGGTATGCGAACTGTATATGTATTTTGTATGTTTCTGTGTATATATATTGTAATCGAGCTCCCTTTACTGTAAACGATGGGATTGTATGCGATGATATATGTATCTATATTGTATGCGATTTGGGGTTTTGTATGTGAACCTAATGTGACCAATCATACACATGAGTTGAACTGTTGTAATCGATGTCCGTCGATTGTAATCGAGTCACGGGTAATTTGGGCAGATGGGGTTTGGTCAATCATGAGGGTCACGGGTTTGGTCTCCACTCACGGCTCGTTTATAAAGTTTGGTTCTTTAACCTTAAAACATCCAAACTAGATCTAGGGTTTCTTTTAACGAGCCGTTCATCTTTTGGGTTCGTTTCATTCATTTTAAACGTCAAGTTTGTTACTTTAAGGTTCGTTTATACCCGATCTACTCTCGTTTTAAGTTTCAAGGCCAAACATTAATGAAAACGTAATCTTTAAAGATCAAGAACATACCTTTTTGTGTTCGTTTGTTGTCGTTTGGCTTGGTTATGAACTTAAATCCTTGGATCTATCTTATATATAGAAGATTTAATAATAGTTAGCTTGATTTGGTCTCGGATCTCTTTCGTTTATGTATAGTAAGGAAGGTGTGTGTGTGTTTAGAGTGTGTGTAGAGATTATGGAAAGGATGGAATGAGAGTTAGGGTTTTAGGATGGTTTAAGAGGGTATTTATACCTCTCAAAGCCCATGGACCTAAAGCCCATTATCCTTTAACCCACCTTAATTAATCTAAGTCTATGACCTTTTCTTTATTTGATATTAATTAATTATTAACGCGAAATCACTAAACGTAACTTTCTTTATTTAATATTATAATTTTCTATTATGCCGAGAAATTTACTTTTAAGCCATAAATAAATAATATATTTAAATATTATTCTTTGAAAATCCGGGATGCTACACGCTACACGACGGTCTGAAGAATGCTCTTTCGCGCTACGCGAATGATTCAAAGATTAAAACCCGACTAGTTTGTCCTCCGCGTTACGCAAAGGGCGAGGCTGTATGATATTCATGCTACGCGGAGGTGATCAAAGACAAGAAAAATAAACCTAATTGTTATAAAACCACATTTCAGCCTCTATTCGAGATATCTTCTGTTTTAGCAGCCATTAACGACCTACAGGACGATTTTGCGCCATCTCGTGTAACACTCCGGCCTCTCGTACCACCAATATTGTCCGCTTTGCCTCCGATGGGTTGCCCATCCGGGAACTCACGACTTTGTTTTTGGTTGCCCAAAACGCGTTGGTGATGTTAAGAGGCAGGACATTATTTATGAACCAAGGATCTCTCTTGTCCACGGCCGATGTGGGATAGCCTAAGAGTGGGACGATGTTGTGTTTGCCAAGGGTGTTACAAACAACCCCCCTTTGGACTCATCGTCCTCGATGAGGCATGTCCCATCATCCCGAACGGCACAAGAGTGGCTCTGATACCAACTGTAACACCCCGGCCTCTCGTACCACCAATATTGTCCGCTTTGCCCCCGATGGGTTGCCCATCCGGGAACTCACGACTTTGTTTTTGGTTGCCCAAAACGCGTTGGTGATGTTAAGAGGCAGGACATTACTTATGAACCAAGGATCTCTCTTGTCCACGGCCGATGTGGGATAGCCTAAGAGTGGGACGATGTTGTGTTTGCGAAGGGTGTTACATCTCGGAGCTCTCGGTTCGTCAATCATTCCATGTTTTCATTAATTCAACACATAACCAAGCTGATCGTCATGCAGATGCACTAAATCCATTATGACCACTTTAGGTGTTGGATTTTGTATGAAATTGAATGTCTCATTGTTTTATATCTGATATTGGATTGAAGTGTGATTGATTCTCTGATTAATCTATCTTTATGTTAGTTTTGATTGTTTAAAAAGTTGTTTGTCTAGGATTAGGGTTTATCATCAATTGATAAGTTGTTTTAATCAACATTTAGGATTAATGACTAATAGTCATTGAACTGTAACCATTGATCATTGACTTACCCAAAAACTTATATTAACAAACTGGTAATTAAGTAGACAACATTCAATTGTGCCAATTAATCGGATTAGGTTCTGTGTATCAGCACGACCAAACTATTGTATTTAATAATTGCTTATCAATTTTAAATGACACTTCATGTCTTTGTGTTTATCCAATTGATAGTACTCATTGTTATTTAGTGGATATCATAACCCAAACCTGAAATGTGTCACCCTTTTCCTAAATTGTTTTACAACTAAAGTAATCGAGTTTTTGTAATCAATTTTTTGAAACCGCTTGACATAGTCTGGTCGCTTAGTATAACTATTAATAAATCTAGAGTTTAACTCGCACTTTCCACTAATTCCCTGTGAAGAAATACTTATTTTAAGTTAGTATGTATTTAAGTTATATGTATTTAAGTTAGTACATACTTGTTTTTTTGTTAGAGCACGACATCTACAGCAACCCCCAAATTTGGAAAGCCATGCTGCCACATAATGTAGATGTCGTGCTCTAATAAAAAACAAGTATCTAGAAGTTAAATACCTATAACTGGTATGAGTTATTAAACTAAACGGATAGACGATGTCAAGCTGTTTGAAAGATTTGTTAGTGAAAACATTATTACTTTGATTTGTAAATAACTATGAGGAAATAACCAATCTCTATGTTTCAGGTTGTGAAGCAAGTTGGACAAGTAATTAAACCAATTAGAAAATCTCTTTGTTTGAATCAATAAGCAAAAGACAAAATATTTGGCTCTTCTGATTATCAGAACTTAATCCGAACAATTGGCACAACTGAATAATAATCTAACTGATTGCCAGTTTTAGGTTTTGATGAATGAAATCAATGTTATGGTTATGATAAACGGGTCAATGACGATAAGAACTTAATCCTAAATGTTGATGACCTCAAACCAATTAACTGATACAATCTTAAGTATTCAATTACAAAAAACTGTTTAAGCAAACAAATGTAAAGATTCAACTAACTGAATGATTAACCAAATCGAAATCCAATATTAAGGTTCAAAATACCAAAAAGTCTAACCACAAACACAACCCTACACCCGGAGATGGTCACGAAAGCTTTAGCCTAGCATAAGAATTTTGGAAATCTTGATTCTTGATTGAGATGATGAGAACTTGAATGATTGTGGTGAGTGGTAGGTGTTAGGATGGTGTATGACGGCTCCAAAATCACCCAAGGATGTTAGTATATGAAGAATAATCGATTTAGGGTTTATCCAGGCTTATATATGAAAGAAAAACAAGAAAAAACAGATTTCCCGTCAGACCAAGCTGTAAGCTACCGCCTGGTCACCGTAGCTTACGGTGGGACCGCAAGCTACGGTGGGAAGCTTCTGACTTACGGTGACCATTATTACATTTTCATACTCGTCTAGTCGAGAAACTCAAAATTCATATATTATGGGTTCCGGGACTCATTTTCTAGCGTTGGATATGCCCGTTTTACTTTAGATGCGCACGAATCACTTCCGAACCCCCTGATTGCTTCCTTTTTGACAATAACTCAATTCCTTGCCATCCTAAGTGCACCAAATTAGTTTTTGTAAGTGCCGAGCATCTGTAAACATAAAACCACTCAAAGTACTCGTGTTTGATAGATATAAACAACTAAAACGCACGATATTAAACACTTCAAGCACGTTTTTTCAACCACACATCACCACACTCTGGCCAGACTCATCATCATCATCATCATCAAAATCATCATCATCATCATCATCATCATCATCGTACTCAGTATATCCCACCAATAGCAAAGCTATGGTAGGGTCTGAGGAGGGTAAGATGTAGACAGCTTTACCTCTACCCCATAGGGATAGAGAGGCTGCTTCCGGTGAGAACCCCGGCTCGATAGTAGTTTTGCATCAAGCCTTGGACATAAGGCACATAACACTCTATCATCGGGACACCGGCTGATCGGTGTATGTACCCTTGTCTTTCGGCTATCAACGCCACCACATGATGCCTGATTAACCTTCCACCACTTTTAACGCAATTTCACTTCTGGCCAGACTGTGTTGTCTTAACTAGGCCCACGCTGATTTTAAAGTTTGGCTTGGACGTTCCCCCAGAAACCACACGCCGACTGCTACTTGACAGTCGTTGTGCCGCCACAAGAGCAGAACTCTTTGGCGTAACACACGGTGGGACGAAAATCCAGGTGGGCTCGGGATTTGAATTGACAACCATGCACAATGTCTAACTCAAAATCTTCAATGTCATAATTCATCAAAAATAAAACAAATAGAGTTCGAACTTAGGTCTCTATTAGAAAACCCAAACCTTTTACCACTAGACCATAAATGATGGACTGAGAACTTTGTATTTCCATTTCTATTAATATATTTTAGATTGATTTTTAATTGTCTGAGGAAAAAAAAGATTATATGATTAAAACAAAATAAAGCAAGAACCAAAAAATACGTTCGGTGTCTCTCATATTTAAAACAACTAGAAATTTAAATAGCAAATATTTTGTTGTGATTTTCACAAAAATGACCTTGTACTTTATTCTAAAACATGTATTTTTGTCCATCAGAGATATTTTTTCACAAATACACTCAAAAGCAATCATGCCAATAGAATAGATATTTTTTAGTTGCGGTACTATAATGAAATGACATAAATTGAAAGGATTCGGGTAGACTCACCGACTCAACATCCCATACAGACAATGATCGGGTTTTATCAACACTTAATTTTACCGACAGACGCCACCCATAAGTCCACTTCAATTTTTATATTTGTTTTATTTCCACTACCGTAACGAATATAACTGAAACCGACCAAATTCGAGTAAAGTTACCGCCTCAAAGCCCGGGAACAACAACGTTTGGGATTTACCACCTCCCGGGTTTTACCGACCGAATTAATTTGTTTCGCTTTAAATGTTTCATTCTTTATAAGTTAATATTTTTATATATTAAAATGACGAATTTTGTTTTTGGGTTTTAACAGTCGGTTACCAACATTGTTTATGTCGTAACAAAATAACCGGTACACCGAATATACGTCGACTCAATGGCATAACGCTCGGGTACCAACGAATGGGGTTCACGGGCCGAATAAATATGTTAATTTTTTTATAATACGTTATACGAGTGCCAATGTGTTTTATTTTGTTTTTTTATTTTAATTATTTTTAATTTTACAAATTTATTTTGAAGGTTTAGTTCTGTTGCCTTAACGAATACAGGGATAGCAACGGAATTCATGTTGACTCGTCGCTACATGCCCGGATTTTACCGACAGATTTCATAACGCAACGCGAGGGTAGATCACAAGTTATTTGTTTAGAGCTCCAATTGGGCCAAGTGGCGCAACACAATTGGCCACACCAAATTTTGTGTTTCTTTTTTCTTTTTTAAAGAATGGATAACATGTTATCTAAAAACACCAAGTTATTTGATTTCATATATTCATTGCTACAAAATTGGACTTGATACAATAAGTCTTTCATTCATTAAATCATGCTTGTGGAAAATAATCTTGATTAGACTTCCAACGGCAAATTTTCAAAACACTAATTTCATTCTTGGCTTCAAACAGTAAAGTCTTGTATTCATATTTATGTTTGTGGAAAATTATGTTGAGGAGACTTCAAACAGCAAGTCTCCAAAAGTTGTCAATATAATTTATTGCAAAGAACCTAGCTAGCTTACTTATAGGAGTTATGGCATAACCACAAATATAACAATAACCACATATATAGCATGACACTTCTTTCACTTTCAACCATCTTATTAGCAACATGTACATTGTTCTGTATCCTAAATGTTTCAGGCTATTCAGATGAAGTTAATGCTCTCCTAAAATGGAAAGCAACTCTCCATACCCGAAATGCCAGCATCCTTCTACCTTCATGGACACATGATCTTAACACAGTGTCTCCATGTAACTGGTATGGCATTTCATGTAATGATAATGGCAGCATAATCAGATTGAACCTTTCCTCATCCAGTTTAAACGGTACGCTTGATCACTTGTCCTTCTCCTCTTTCCCGAATCTTGCATACTTTGAACTTAGCATAAATAACTTTTCTGGGATTATCCCATCCGAGATCCGTCAACTTACAAAACTTGTTTATCTTGATTTCTCGGATAATCAGTTCACCGGAATAATCCCACCAGAGATTGGTGAACTCAGAAAACTTTCCACTCATAATTTGTTTATGAATCAGTTGAGTGGTTCTATTCCGCAAGCTGTATGTCAAATGAGATCACTTTATGGGCTTGGGTTGTCTAATAACAATCTTTTCGGCGTAATTCCTACCTGTTTCGGTCAGTTATCAAATTTGACTTATGTTTATCTGAATAATAACAAAATTTCTGGTTCAATTCCTATCTCTTTCGGTCAGTTATTGAATTTGCGTTTTCTTTATCTGAACGATAACAATATTTCGGGTTCAATTCCACATGAATTGGGAAATCTTTACCAGCTAGAGAAGCTTTATATAAACAATAACAATCTAACTGGATTTATCTCCGAATCTTTGGTCAATCTGAAGAATCTAACCGACTTAACTTTGTACCAAAATCAGTTGACTGGATCAATCCCTAGAGAAATAGGTAACTTGACTTCACTCATTTGGCTGGAGCTACAACTGAATAATCTCACCGGTCCTATCCCTGCCTCTCTAGGTCGACTAAAATCCCTTTATGCGCTTCGTCTCCATGATAACAAACTTTCTGGCCCCATCCCACCAGAGTTAGGAAACTCGACATCTCTTTCTATTCTGCATTTAGCATCCAACCAACTCAATGGTTCCATTCCGCGGGAGTTAGGAAAGCTGGAGTTAGTCGACTTTGAAATGAGCAGCAATAGTTTTTCTGGTAGGTTGCCTGATGAAATCTGCGACGGGAGGAAGCTTGAGTATCTTGCCCTTAGTTATAATAAACTATCAGGTCAGATTCCGAAGAGCTTGCACAACTGCTCCAGCTTGACTCGAGTTCATTTTGATGGGAACCAGATTACCGGAGATGTTTCAGAGATCTTTGGAGGAGTCTATCCGTACCTCAATTACATCAATCTCAACGATAACCAGATTCATGGAGAAATCTCAAACAACTGGAGTAAGTGCAAAAACTTAGCCACGATACAGATGGGAGGCAATCGAATCCAAGGTAGCATACCTACTTCACTTGGAAAGTTAAATCAGCTGGGAGTTGTTAATCTTTCATCCAATGATTTAGTTGGAGAGATACCGAAAGAATTCGGAAGACTCATGGAAAAACTTAATTTAAGTAACAATAGACTTTCGGGTCAGGTGCCTCAGGAACTAGGATCACTAGCACAACTCTTATCTCTTGATCTGTCCATGAATAAGTTGAATGGGTCCATTCCGTCCTCCCTCGGGCAGTGCTCGAAACTCTTTTATCTAAACTTGAGCAATAATGGATTTACTGGTGAAATCCCTATCCAATTTGGTAGATTGGTTCAGTTGCCTGTTCTTGATTTGAGTCACAATGAACTTTCTGGTCAAATTCCAGATAGCTTCAAATCAATGAATGGGCTGTTGAACATCGATCTTTCTTATAATCACTTACGAGGTCCCCTTCCCAAAAGCGTAGTCTTTGCGAATCTTTCGATAGAAGCATTGCAAGGGAACACTGATTTGTGCGGAAACGTTAGTGGGTTGAAACAATGTTCTACAGAAAGCCCTACACCAAATCGGAAGCACAAACTTGCGCTGGTGATTTCCCTTCCACTTCTTGGAGCGCTTCTACTTGGCGGTCTACTGGGAATATTCATCTACTATAGTTGCACACCGAAAATTCTACCACCAACACAACTTGTGAACCAACCTAAACATGGCAAAGATTTCTTTTCGGTTTCGACCTTTGATGGAAGAGAGACTTATGACGAAATTGTAGCCCGAACAGAGGAGTTTAACGAAGCCTATTGCATCGGAAAGGGAGGGTGTGGAAGTGTGTACAAAGTGGAGTTGTCTTCAGGTGATACAGTTGCTGTAAAGAGACTTCACTCGTCTTCTGAGGTGATCAATCACAATGAGTTCTTAAATGAGATTAGGGCATTGACAAGAATACGACACAGAAACATCGTCAAACTACTCGGCTACTGTTCGCACTCTCAAAACTCATTTTTGGTCTATGAGTATCTCGAAGGGGGTAGTCTAGCTGATATATTGAGCGACAA
Organism: Bidens hawaiensis; assembly: GCF_021521415.1. Taxonomy (NCBI): domain Eukaryota; kingdom Viridiplantae; phylum Streptophyta; class Magnoliopsida; order Asterales; family Asteraceae; genus Bidens; species Bidens hawaiensis. The sequence continues at coordinate 21,048 of NW_027499298.1, forward strand.
ACGTGCTAAAAGTTTTGGTTGGATGCAGAGGGTGAACGTTATCAAAGGGGTCGCATACGCTCTTTCATATATGCATCATGATTGTTCACCTGCTATCATTCATCGCGACATTTCAAGTAAAAATATTTTGCTTGATTCAATGTATGAAGCTTTTGTTTCGGATTTTGGTACGTCCAAAATTTTGAACCCAAATTCTTCTAACTGGACTAACGTGGCCGGGACATTTGGATACCTTGCACCAGGTAAGCTATTTTCCAATTGTTCATAATCATAACATATTATTAATGCCATCGTGTTATTACATTTTGTAGAACTCGCTTATACAATGAAGGTAACCGAAAAGAGTGATGTTTTTAGTTTTGGTGTTCTAGCTTTAGAAATCATCAAAGGAGCGCATCCTGGCGGTATTATTACTTCCCTAGCAACTTCTTCCACCGAAACTGTCAACTTCACAGAGTTGTTGGATCATAGTCTGCTCGTTCCACCACCGGAAATTAAAGAAGTTCTAATGTCAATATTGATTCTTGCCGATAAATGTGTTAATTCGAACCCTGAAATAAGGCCTACAATGCACGAAGTTTCGCAAAAAATTGCATGTATCATTTGTGACTGATACAACCAATGTCACACTTGGCGCAACCCAGCAGACCCGACCCGCTATTGATCCAGGACCCGAACCAGTTAATGACCCAGTCAACAAAACAACCATTTAAAACCATTGGATATTTCAAAGTTGTTATTTGCTTTTCTCACGCTTTATTTGCATGCATGTAGTTAGAGAGTGGTCCCACCACTACTCCACTTTCCATATTTCTTGCACAAGTTTAGGATCTCATGTTTACATTATTGTACTGCATCATTTTCTATTTAAGTGTAATTTTGCATTGAAAAATTAGTGAAGAAAATTGTTTCAAAAGTCTTGTTCTCTTCCTTCTATTTTTGGAGTGTGATCAGGATGCTGTGTAGTAGTGTCGTCAGTTTTTTAAAAATTTGTGTCGATTTTATGTTGTTTACCATTTTGTCCATCGATTACCATTTATAAACCTGAGTTATCATGAAAGTATTGTATTATCTTAAGACTAGTTTTGGAACCCGAACCCATATACTGAGATATTTTGAGAACCTTTATAAGTTGTAAGGATTTTAAGAACTCAATATAGACCACACATTTAATTAAATGAGTATGAAATATTTGGCTGGGAATAAATCTGATTAAAAAATAAATCAAGAGAGAGAATAAAGATTTTTATAATTACGCAAGTTTAAATGTTAGTTACACATGTGTAATAAGTCGATACGTTGTGTAAAAAAGTACTGTAATTTTTTTTACGTTACTTACACTTACGTATTACATGCGTGTAAAAAAATTTTCAAAATTTTTTTTTTGTGTGTGTGTGTGTTTGGATCAAATGCAAATGGAATTAACATGTTAAACGTATTTGTACATTAACTTTCCCATATATATATATCTCTATATAAAACTATAACTAGAAATTCTATTGAATATAATTGTAATCACATTTAGAACTTAGAAGAATTCACAACAACAAACCATCACATAAACGCCATATCATATTTTGAACTTTTCTAAATAACCCTACTTTTTTTAAAATAACAAACCTTTACAAATTCCATTAAAAAACATTATAATCGTGTGTGTATATACATACAAACCCGTCATCTTACAAGTCTACAGGTTTGTATTCACAAACCCTATCTTCACCAACTTGTTCTACAATAAGAGAAGTTTGTCACCATAAATACATTCCTTCGTCGCATTAGTTGAATCTCAATTAGAGGAGCCTGATGTAGGTGTTTGAAGAAACACTAATCGACCCCGGGCAGATTACGGATAATCTGGGGGTTAAATAGATGTTTCCCACGAGGGTTAGGTCCGGCAAGATGGTTATTCTTCTGATGACCTGCAAAACAGACACCGTGAGCTCGTCACTGAGAAGGGGGGGTTACCTCCTTGTGACCACCTTCCGGCGTGAGAATCAGACTAGATTGTTCTTGAATATAAGTGTATATTAAGAGAAATAGCTAGAGAGAAGATGATGATACCGTTCCAAGGTGTTGGAGTATTTATAGCCGAAGGTAGGTTTCCAAGCAGGTACAGCCGGCTGAATAGTATTCCTGTTCTACCAACTGTGGGCTACGCACGTGCCATGCTGATGGTTGGTGGGTAGGCAGCGGCTGATAGTGACCAGGCCGGCTGTGTACTATTCCTTTTCCACCAACTGCAGGCTATGGACGTGCCCCAACAGGAGTTGGTGAGTAGGCAGCGGCTGATAGTGACATTAAGTAGTAGAGCGTGCTGCTCGTCGTACTGTTGTCAGTGAGCTGTCGCAGCTTTGGTCAGATCTTTTGTCCATACCTTGGCAGGTATAGTACAAAAGGTCCTCCAGTAGCGTACGGACTGGCTCATTTGGGCGGGAGAGTTCCCGGCTTTGGGCGGGAGTATTCCCGGCTTGCTCATTCCTTCTTCAGGTGACATTACTGAATTATTTAAGAGTTAGTGCCTTGTGCGTGTAGCCTTGCTGCGCGGGTAGCCTTCCCTGATGGCTAGTATCCGCAGCTGCGGGAACAGGCGGAGTACGTCGACCATTGGGAGGCTTTTCCTGCGGGAACAACTTGCGTACTGCGCGTAAGGACGTCACGTCTCTGAGCATGGTTGGTCCTGCGGATCCAGTTGGTCTTTGCGCAGACGTCCCTCTAAGGTGAGTCTTGCGAGTTCAACTGCGCAGACGTCCCTCTTCGAGGTGAGTCTTGCGGGTCCAACTGCGCAGACGTCCCTGTTTAAGGTGAGTCTTGCGGGTCCAACCGCACAGACGTCTCTGTTGAAGGTGAGTCTTGCGGGTCCAACTGGGCTCTGCTGGGACCTACCTCTTCAGTGTTGTAAAAGATAATATATACAAACCCGTCACCTTACAAGTCTACAGGAGCCTGATGTAGATGTTGTAAGTCCTTTGGCAAAGAAAATAATGATTGATGGATTCCATTTGGCCTACAGTGGGTTTTACAAGGAAAGACTATATATCAAATAATACTTATCGAAAATCAGAATATATAGTGTCTAGTATTATTAAAAAAAACAGTTCATTTCTACTAATCTTTTAGAAGGGTATTCAGAAGGTTGTTAACTGAGAACAAAAAGCTAGCTTTAAAGTAAAATTAAAAATTAAAAGCTTTTATTCAATAAAATGTTTATTTAACGTTTATTTTTAATGAGGAAGGTTCATGTACATTTTGATCTTAACACGAGTTCGTAGGAAATAATGTCAATTTATTTAAAAATGCGAACGTAAGAAACAATACCAACTACAATATCAATCTACATAAACAATGACTTATAATAACAAAGAAAAAAACCTAAAAACTACAACAAAAGAATCAAAATCAAGAACAATATAATAACAGCATATAACAGCAAAAGAAAATATCTAATAATAACAACAAAATATAAATAAGCAAATATTTATAACGCCTCATAATCGAAAATTAGCAAATACGAACGAAAAATAGCAGCAAAACACCTATAAAAATAAAACTAATTATAACAACAAATTAGTTCTCACCATTTTCATGTTAAGAATAAAATGTATTTGATCCTGTTTTTATTTTTATAGCTCCATCTTTGATAGGTTAATGCTAAGTTACAAGAAAATGACGACATAAGATACACATATTATTGAAATCTTTATTCCGTCATCTAGTTAATGAATCTCCTCCGGTTTCACCCACAATTTTTTTGAACAACCAATATTATTGAAAACCAAAGACTAGCAAGAAGCTAGTCAACCAAACAACAAAACATCCGCAAACAAAACACCAGATTTTCACCCACAAATGATATTATATAAACAGATTAGGGTTAGGTAAAACAAAAAAACTATATCATTATAACATGTATACCATTAATGGTTACAACTGGGACAAGGTTCACTTATCTTTATCCAGTTATCTATTTACGTTATCATTTCTCAATTATATGTTTCTTTAATGATATCAAACATGATCTACCATCGTAATTATAATTCAACTCTTTACATGTAAACTCAAATCCAAATTCATGATAATGACGAACCCATTATGAGACAAACACGCATCAAGCACCAAAATAGACCCAAGACGGATCTTGATTCTTTTCTTTACACGTGAAAAGACGGATTAATAGAACCATAATTTATTTTCAAAATTTCAAATTTTAGAATAACAGAAGGCATATTACAAACAATATTAGATGCATATAACCATTGCATTAAACCACAAAATTGGACAATATATATTCTCTCTTTTTTAGCATATTATGCAAATTCCTGCATTGAATATAATGTTTGGTTGAATCAATGGAAATGGCAATCTTCGTTATCACATCATTTTGTTGGTGCTTGTGATTATACCCAATAATAAAGAATATATGTGTGATAAGTATGTATGAGTTTCATATATTTGACTTATCAAATGGATAGTATTAATCTTGTTAAAAGGTTGTTTGACCTATACGAATCTTTCCCATATAATTAACGTTACATTCAATTACGTGTACCTTGTTATTGTTCAATGAACGGTAAATATGTTGGTATAAAAGTTGGTGAATGAAAGTTATCGGAGAAAAATAAATGGATTAAAGACGTATATGATATATAGTATAAAGGGTGAAATTGAAACTTAAAAGGAACATATATATTGAGTTTTTATATTGATTTCAAATTGGTACAAAGGCTTCAATCTCTTGTATCTTGTTACCTTTCAGTGAATAGTAAATATGTGCGTATTGTCGTCTTTGGTTTTATATGTATATTGACGATTGGGTTGATTTCTAGCTAATCGGGTGTAGTTTTATCCAACAGTCTCCATCACATTCGACGAACAAAGGAAATGAAAAATGACGATGCATGTGGTTCTATTATCGATATGTTGGTGGCTATTGAAAGTTACAAATGAAAAAGACTTCATAGTGAGAAGATCATGAAAAACATCAAGGTAAACATGTTTGTGGGTCAAAGACATACCGAAATTGTCATATTTTGATTGTGATAAATAATGTAGTTTGGAATGTAATCGGGTATGATGCATGTTAAGCCCTGTTGATTTGGTTTCCGTTTGTGATAGTACTATTTCAATTCTAGCTTCTTGCTAACGCTTTTTATAGTATTTATGTAGTTCAAAGAAAAAATAAATTAATATAACAACGAGAATAATGTTTGATTATATGTTGTGCGGGCCTCTTCCGCAACCTCCTAAGTCCTACCCCTCACTTGACCTTAGGTAAGTCCATACTAACAACGCTAACTTATATCATATTTATTGTAATTTGTATACATATCACAAAACAAGTAGACGAAAAGATATGATACATATGATAAGAGAGACTAAAGCATCAATATTTAGAGGATACGTAAAAGTTTGAACAGTCAAAAAAAGCATATTAGCCTACGGGTTTCGGTCCTTGGTAAAGGGACATGGTGAGGTGAAAAAAAAAATCATGCCATGGACCACCGTGTCACATAAGAACACTATCAAGAAGGAAACTCATTGTTATAAGAAAACCATCTTAAGTCAGGTTATGAACATGAGCCTATAAAATTTCAAGCTTTAATCGTACACTATATCCATGTAATTAGACTAGAAGACTAATTGTTGTAAAAACTGATATAATACTGAGAATTCAAGGATAACGTGAAACCACGTAGCTCACATAGCCATGTAAACAAAAGATGTGAAATAATATTCTTCCATTATAATTATGTAAACTATACTCTTCATATAGATTATTTCTATTGGCCGTAAAGCTCATTTTATGAATGGAAATAGAAATTGTAGGGGTATGGTACTAAACCCGGTTTTACGACCCTAAATTTATTATGTTTGGCTTATTTTATTATATGGACTAATACAATGTTATTGGGCTGAGGGGGTTTTGTGGAGGTAACCCTAACTGGGCCAGGCCCATTAGGGTACCATGATGGTGGCCATGAGGCTCTCTATATAAGGAGGTCTCCACCTCCTTATTAAAGGCCATGCTCAATAAGAGCCACCACCATATTTTTGTGTCTGTAAACAAGAGATCCTTGAGATTTCTTAGCAGTCACCTCCGCCCCCAAAAGGCCATTGCAGATCTCAAGCAACTGGAGAAGAAGATCAAGACGTGGTTCGTTCATCTCGACATCCGTGGAAACATCGTCACGGATCAGGTCAGAATCATTTCATGTTTCGACATTGGCGCCATCCGTGGGACGGCAACGAACTACCCTTCGATCTTCTTCTCCAGTTGCTTGAGATCTGCAGCCTTTTGGGGGCGGAGGTGACTGCTAAGAAATCTCAAGGATCTCTTGTTTACAGACACAAAAATATGGTGGTGGCTCTTATTGAGCATGGCCTTTAATAAGGAGGTGGAGACCTCCTTATATAGAGAGCCTCATGGCCACCATCATGGTACCCAAATGGGCCTGGCCCAGTTAGGGTTACCTCCACAAAACCCCCTCAGCCCAATAACATTGTATTAGTCCATATAATAAAATAAGCCAAACATAATAAATTTAGGGTCGTAAAACCGGGTTTAGTACCATACCCCTACAGCTACCAAATATACAACTTCTATAATTCGACATGGCCGGCTATAAAGGAGAGCCGGGTGGTCGACGGACCCCGGCCCGACACCCCGATAGGCCCGAATTTTTTTTAAAGAAACATATATATATATTTATGAAAAAAATATGTATATATAATCTTTAAACATAATTACACAACCACTAGCTTGGTTTAGTGGTAAAGGGGTATGACTTTCAATCAAAAGGTTGTGGGTTTTAACTTCTAACCTCACTCTCATTTGAGACATTTTAATCCTATTTTTATTAAAAAAAATGTTTTTTACTCAACCAAATCATAAGACCCAAAAAATTAAAGTTTATTTAAAAATTAAATTTTTTAAACCCAACATAATATCCCTTTATATTAAGGCCCAAAAAAATTTTCGCCTTCATCCCAAAAATTTTTAATCGTTCTCAAAGCCGGCCCTATAATTCGAATGTGTTTTTTACATACTTATGAATCCTCACATATTTACATGATTGGTAAAGGTTTTATTTATACTTTGTTCTTTTCTTTAGCTCTAAGGGTCTGTTTGATATGAGGTAATTGAATGAACGAAGGAATGTAATAGAGAATGGAATGGAATGGACAAATGAATGAAATGAATCACTACCATTCCATTATCTTATTTGGTTACCACATAGGAATGAAATGAATAATCACTTTATTATTATTTTATTATTAAATAGTAAACTATACACACTATTTTTTGTTATTTAATGGAACGATAATAACATAATACGATATAATAATAAAAAAATATAATAATATTATAATTAAATATAATAATAATAATAATAATAATAATAATAATTGTTGATCTTTTTATTCCGTTCCTTGAAGGAATGAAAAAAAAAAACATTTTACTAAGGAATGAAAAATGTTATATATGGAAGGATTTTCATTCCTTAGTAATAATTCATTTTATTGATGAAGACAACCAAACATGTTTTATTTTATCCTTTTGAAATGATTCATTCCATTCCTCCTACCATTACTTCATACCAAACGCTAGCTAATGCTACTAATATTTTACTAGAAAGTAAAAGTGCATGATATAAAAAATTGAAACAAAACTTCCTTTTGTATCTTTTTCCAATCATTCCACACTGATTTAACATAAAATTGTCTGAGCAAAAACTTTAGCCAAAGAATATGCCATCACCTTTACAACTGAACAAAACCCTCTGCCACAAGTAGATATCCTTAACAAGCAAACAACCAAAACATTATTATTAAATAAACATAAACAATCTATAAGAACATGACTCAACCTTAACCTTAACATAAATCACACCAACATTTTACATAAAATCTCGTTGCCTACGACACCAAATCGAAATGGCTAGCGAGCAAACGAGATCGGTCGTGCCACTTCTCCTAGTCTTGAACTTTTGTATGTATGCCATTCTTCTAGGCATCGGCGGTTGGGCCATGAACCGTGCCATCGATCATGGTTTCATCATCGGTACACACATAAGTCATAAATGCTCTTTTACATGTCCTATACAATATACATGTACTAATACTAAATATGTTACTAATGTTTTGTAATGTATATATGTTCAACCAGGTCCGGACTTGCATTTACCTGCTCATTTCTCACCAATTTACTTCCCTATCGGGAATGCAGCCACGGGGTTCTTTGTCACGTTTACTTTGATCGCGGGTGTTGTTGGTATTGCGTCGATTTTAGCTGGATTTGATCATTCTCGTGCTTGGGAGTCTGCTAGCAGGTCTGCCGCAGTATCATCAGCTCTAATTGCATGGGCTCTTACTGTCCTTGCTATGGGATTTGCATGGAAAGAAATTGATCTTGAAGGAAGAAACGTTCGCTTGGTAAGTTGTTTAATTAGTTATAATTGTAAAATTATATGATATAAGATATGGTTAACTATATATTGTTGTTTAGTGTAACTTATTATTACTTTTATTTTTGTAATGCAGAGAACCATGGAGGCATTCACGATTATTCTTTCAGTAACTCAACTCGTATATGTTGCGGCTCTTTACGGGTAATGGATCAATGTGGTGGTGGCTACTCAGATGATTGTGTCTATATATTGGCTTGTGATTGTGTTTTGATTGTGTTTGGATTTGTTTAGTGTTTATTTTCCTAATTTTCTTTTGAATTTGACGTGAAGTAATGCGATTTTATTCGTGAAATGTAAAAGCTTGCAATGAATTAATAAAAAAATTTATCTATGTATGTATGTATGTATATTCATATATATGATGCAACATGTATACTTGTTATTTTTTTAAAATTAATAGCCTACAAACTCATGTATTACACGAGTACCGAGTTGAAAAAAAAATATATTAAATAATTAGAAAATAAGACTTAAAAGGTTAAAAAGAAAAGTGGAAAACAGACTTATTTATTAATTGGAGAAAGATAAGTGGGAGAGAGCTCACATAATTGTAACGAGTGACGTTGTCATTTACTTATCTATTACATATAGATATGATGTAATACATGTTTTTTATATCTATAATATTAAACTATTGTCTCTTTTTTTTTTCAATTATCTCTTCGATTGAATAAAATTGATCTATATTTATGTTTAAAAATACCGACGTGATTTTATTCCTTATGCAAAACCATCTCAACATTGAAATAGTGTTATTTATTGGTAAATATTGTTGGTAATTTTAGAATTATCAACATATGTTTTAGTGTATTGGATTAATTTGTCGATCGAGATAATAACGTCAATGATTAATCGAGTTAGGTGACGCGGGAGTATGGACTTGTTTAACACAAATGTTATTTGGTCTAAAGGGTCTTTTAAAACAGGAATGTGGCAGTGTTATCCATGTTTGAAGAGATTAAATTCATCTGGTTCCTTTAGGTGAAAAACAAGGTGAATTTTGAAGTATGTGAGGAATTGAGGGCAAATGGTGTGATTTTGTTGGGTTGGTTATCTGGACTTGGTTAATATTTTTTACGAGTATTTTTCAAGTCCATTTATGCATTTAGTACATGATGCTTTTAGGTCCAACAATGTCTAAATGGCATCATATACACATTAGTACATGAATATTTTCAGGTCCAACAATTTTCAAGATGACGTTCGTATTCAACAAGAACCTATCATATATTATACAATAAATCTAAACACAAAAATATGCAATTTGTATATAAAATAACCTACAAATACAATAACTTCTAATAACTAAGTCCAAATAAATTGATATATGTGTGGACGGAACATAAATGTACAAAAATAGTTATATATTTGTACTATAACTCATCTCTATATGTTTTTAATATGTTTGCAAGCCTACGTTATGTGGAGCCACCCTCAATCAGACATTATTATTGACATACGATACCACTAAATAAAACCGGTTATAACACAATACCATATACTAAATAGAACCATCAAGAAATCAATAAACGGAGGTTAAATGAAACTTTAAAATTCAAAACGATTTCCACTAATAAATTAAAACAAATTTTGTCTATTACGAGTCCATGTCGTATACAATTCTATTAATTTCATAAAACAATTTTATAAAATATAATAACATTTAAACTTGTAAAAAAACTAACTAGAAATGAATAGTGAGAAGATGATATATTGCAATAAAACCGAAAGATTTTATAAAGAATCGATCATTGAACAAAAGCTTAACCAAAGCATATTCCATAACCTTTGGCTTCAAAGTTCAACCCTTAAGAAATCATAATACCATTTACCTTTGAATCTACAAAACCCTTTGGTGACAAACATCCATACAAAGAAAAGAACCTAACACTCGTTCTTAAAACGAAATAAATAAAACATGAACATCGGTCTTTCTTATTTCACCAAGTCGTGCAAAGTTAAAGAAAACCCTGATTAATAATGGCTAGCTGTCAAATCAGGACAACGGTGTTGTATGTTATGGTATTGAATGTTCCGATTTTATGTATAAGTTATTGGAAGATGAATAAAGACCACGATAACGGTACCATAATATGTATCAATTACTCTTGTGTAATATGTGTGTTGTATGCTTCTAATATTTAAAACTACGTATGATGTTAACAGGTTCAAGATTTGATTGGTCGGCTTATTTGCTATCAATTTACTTGTGGATGCCTAGTTCAGTCATAGGATTTTTTTATAGCTTTAGTGTTGGGTGCAATTGTTATTGATGTTGGATCGAATTTATCTCAACTTGACGCTAAAAGATTTATCCGTCTTATGATAGGATTGCTTGCCAGTAGTATTTGGCTTCTTGCTTTGATTTTCATGAGGTATAGTTTATTCACTATAAATTGCATAGAAAATGATCTTATACTGTATTACAATGTACAACACTAGGGCATGCTAAATTTTAATTAATATAATTATAAATGCTTATTGTATAACACTTGATGCACCTGGTTAATAGTTCATACAACGATAAACCTAAAATAAAATGTACAACACAAGGGCATGCTAAATTTTAATTAATATAATTATTAATTCTTATTGTATAACACTTGATGCACCTGGTTAATAATTTATGAGGAAAAAAAATATCTTTTAAGCAAAATTATCAACGAACTTTCGTGGTTATTTAAAGAATATTTACAATTTTGGCCTTTATCTTTACTCAAGTTTCAGTATTGAAAAACAACTTACATTTTTCTCTCCTCATCTTCACCTTTATATAAGTTTTTTAATTACATTCTTAAACCAACACTCCTCTTTGATGTTTAAACGACGATAACCTTTTTCTTATGTTAACATTTTAAAGAAAAAAATATAACATCAAAACAAGCATTTTGTTTTCTTTAATTTGAGTATGGTACCGCTATAGTTTTGTATCTAATTAAAATAAAATTAACTTGTTACGTGATTATTGGTTTACTTACTTACATATATAAGGTTAATGAGATACCACAAGGTTACGAGAAAAAACTTTAAATAATGTGTGTAATATTTTTCTTATTTTTTATTTTTCAGGAGAAGATGGAGTGAATTACAACTACTTTAGTGGTATGCATAGCTCTTGAAGGCAATGAAATCGAAAGCTTGATGCAATTGTTAATATTTTTTTATTATAATTTTTTTATTACTTTTTAAGCAATAACTATCATCAATATGATAGAAATTATGTAATTGTATTTGTGAGGTTCAAATAACAATATCTAAAAACATCAAGTTCTTTAATTTCATATATATATATTCTTTGCTACACAATTGACTTGATACAATAAGTATTTCATTCATTAAATCATGTTTGTGGAATATAATCTTGATTATACTTCCAACAGCAAATTTTCAAAACACTATAATTTCATGTTTGTGGAAACAAAGTATAAATGATCTTCATCTTTCCAGTCTAGTATAAAAGAAAAAATCTTTTTCAAACATCAATATTTAGCTAGTAAAACTTAAAAATATTTTTTTTGTACTTCTTTCTCATTTTTCAAATAAAGTATATATCAAACAATAAAAAAAATGCACAACACGTATAATAATACCATGTATTTTTGTGATTTCCATTATTTTTGGAGATAAGATTTACCACTAAGATCATATTATCTTGGCAAGCTACAGCTCAGTGATATTTTTCTTTTGAAAATGAATACACACACACATGTACAATTGTTTGTATATTTGTCCTTTGCGAGTGTACGTTCATCTTCGAAAGCAGACCTTATATAATAATAAAAATTAGAAAATATAATTTTCTTTTTAGTTTTTATAATCTGAAGTTTTTATTTATTTTTCTTTATTTGTTTATTAGTTTATAAATTAGGGAAAACAAATTAAAATGTTTGTGAAATGCATTTATATTTTCCTTCTCTCAGCTCGTCAAACACTCTCTTTGAACAAAAAATTTGACAAAACTATTGACTGTTATTACAAGGACATTTTCTTCTCTTTTTTTCTTTCAGTTCATAAATGTGTTACCCAGTGCCGGCTGAACAATGTAAGAGACCCAAGCCCTAGCTTGAGGCCTTCCAAAAATTTGGGCCTCCATATATTAATACTAGACGGGTGCCCGCGCGATGCAGCGGGTGTTTGAACTTGTTAATCACGTAACAAATATAAGTGTTTATGGTTCAGTTAAAACCTTGAAATCGTTTAAACAGGTCATTGGTTTGACTTCTTTTTTCTTTTTCCTTTTTTTACTTCCGGTTTGTTGGTCGGTTTTAAAATTTTCAAAACGTATTGAACGGTTGGTTCGCGGTTTATACTGGCAACCGGTCATATGAAACCAGACCAGACTGTAAATGTTGAATGCATTTTAATGTTTTTTATTATTAATTATTAGATATGTTTTTTAATATATATTAGATATAGTTAAAATTTAATTGAACATAATCTTTTTATTTCAAATAACTTTGCTATACAACTTCAAATTAACCTAACTGCAGTATGTTCATTTTGTGATATTTGTTGATATTATTTCACATCCTAGATCTTCCATTAATATTTACCATTTATGTGGCTAAAATTATCATTTTTTATTTATAATCCTCTCAAGTATATTATGTTGGTGTTTAGTTAAAATTGATGGTGCATTTAAATTAATAATTATTTTAAACTAAATTTATTATCTATACTATATATAATACACCAAACAAGGGTAAATTAAGACACCCGTTTGTAAGTAATTTACAACATTTAAAACATGAGGTATATGTGTTAGTAAGGGTAAACTTGTCTTTTAAACACAATCCATTCAACTT
>NW_027499299.1:0-48711 GCF_021521415.1 Bidens hawaiensis
GAATTTCAAAATATAATGAATGATATATTCATTCCTTATTCAAATTTTATCATTGTATATATCGATGATATATTAATATTTTCAAAAAATATAGAAATGCATTTTCAGCATTTAGAAATCTTTAAAAATATTATTATAAAGAATGGTTTAGTAATTTCTAGACCTAAAATGATGCTTTTTCAAACTAATGTTAGATTCCTTGGTCATAATATTGACAAAGGAGTTATAATTCCAATACATAGAAGTATTGAATTTGCTTCTAAATTTCCTGATGAAATTTTAGATAAAACTCAATTACAAAGGTTTCTTGGGAGTTTAAATTATATTTCTCCTTATTATGAAAATCTTGCAAAGGATACAGCTATCTTGTATGATAGGTTAAAAAAGAATCCTAAGTATTGGTCAGACGATCATACTAAGGCAATACAAAAAATTAAACAAAAGGTTCAAAATCTTCCATGTTTGAATCTTGCTAACCCAAATTGGGAAAAAATAGTTGAAACTGATGCTAGTGACATTGGTTATGGAGGAATTCTTAAACAAGTTTCTCCAAACAATAAACAAGAATATTTGGTTAGATTCCATTCTGGAAAATGGAATAATAGTCAAAAAAATTACGCAACTATTGCAAAAGAAGTTTTAGCAATAGTAAAATGTGTTTTAAAATTTCAAGATGATTTATATAATCAAAAATTTACAATAAAAACTGATTGTCAGGCAGCTAAATTTATGTTTGACAAAGATTTTAAACATAATGTTTCTAAACAAATGTTTGCAAGGTGGCAAGCTCATTTAGCCCCTTTTGATTTTGAAATAATCTATAAAAAAGGATCTGATAATAGTTTACCAGATTTCTTGACGAGAGAATTTCTCGATTCTATTTTGCAGAATTAATGGGAATTAAAGGACCATTGAAAATTGCAATGGGAAATATTCGAAGACAAATTGATTTTGAATATAGGATGAGGATGAGACATGCTTTAAGAATAGCAGAATATAATATGGACTATTCTTTACATCCTCAAGAAAAAAATTTTCTTATAGCAAATGAATGGAATCAATACTATATTTTTCAGAATCGAATAAAGATTCTTCAAGAAAAAGAGATAATAATCTCTTGTGCTTAATTTTATTTGCAGGAATGGATCCTCCATGGCGAGGAGGAAAGAAGAGCCAATCCTCCAATAGAGGAAGAGGCAGAAATTCTCATAATAATTCTGAAATAATTATTGGTCAATTTGGCCAAAAGAGGCTAATAGCTTCCAATATTGCTAATATAGCAAATTCATCCAGTAATACTGGAAAAAATCGATTTAATGATCCTGAATACCAGGAATTCCTAGCTTTCAAAGCAGCTAAGGAAAAAGGAAGCAATACTTCCTATTCAATTGTTACTCAATCAGAAGAATCTGATGAAAGTTCTTATGATCAAAATCCTTATAAGGAGATAATTTTACTCCTTGATAAACAACTTAAATGGAAAGATAATCCATGGACCTTAATGGAAAGGTTTTTCGATACTGGATCATATCCAGCTGGAATTTATAAATCAAGATTCGTTTATGAATCAATTTTAAGAGCAACCGAATCTGCTCAAATTTTCCATCATAATTCTGGAAATGCTAAGGTTTTTACCTATAGCAAAATAATTATTAAAAGGATAATATCCTTAGAAGATTGGGGAAATTCTCCATTAAAAGAAAAAGAGATGAGTCATCCAGAATCTGGTGCTCTTATCAAATTTAATTATTGGGATTATATTGAAGCTTTCAATAAAGCTTTTCTATATCAAAATCCAATGAAGAAACATTCTTGGTTATTCAAGATATGTCCTCAGGTTTATAACCAGGATATACCTAATTGGTTTTTAAAATGGTGGATTTCCTATGGAACATCTGTAAAAATTTTACCAGAATCCTTTAAAGGATACTATAATAAATGGGTTGAATTATCTCCCAGAATAATCGAAGCTACTCATAATAATGAGTTAATTGAAGGAATGCCTTCTCTATTTTTCTTTATGGAATTTGGAATTCCATGGATATGGAGATGGTCTTCAGAAGTTGGTCATACCACTCAAAATATTCCATGTTTAAGAAGAATTTTCTATACAAAATTTTGGAAAAAATTGACTTCAAAAAATAAAGAAGGAGTCATAGAAGGTCAAGAGACCATTGATCAAATCGAATCAACTCTGGACCTGTATCAAAAACAAATTCAGGTTCAATCTCAAAGAGAATCTCCTAGCCCATTTCAACAAATTGCTAGGAAGATATCAATTAAAGAAGGAAAGGATCTTTCCAGAAAAGATTTACTGGAAAAATACTTTGCAGCCATGGAAGAAGATTTAATAAAAAACTTCCAACCAGGGCAATCTTCATCGCAATACTCTTCAAATCCATCTTCTAATCAAGAAGAAGAAGAAGATACAATGTTAGCAGGTTATTCTCAAAATCCAGAAGATGATGTCATGGATGAGGTCACAATAAAGGCCAAAACAAAATTGGAAATGTTAAAGAAGAAAATAATTGAATCAATTAACGATGAGGACGAAATTATGGGTCCCAGATCACATGCGTCTGATTAAAGGAGAATCAATAATTCAAAAAGTTGGGTAGAGGTACAATAATTAAAGCCAGCTGCCCAGACAAATGGAATCTCTTTTGGATACAATTGTCCAGATAATTGATGTATAATTATTACTTTTACTGTTGTTCTTTTGTTTGTTTTTTAGAACTCCCATTATAAAAGGAGTAGTAGGGTTTTGTTTAGAGGCAGAGATCAGAAAACCACTGATCAAAAACCCTCTCTTTCACTTGTAAAATATTCGATAATAAAAATCTTTGAAGCTTTTAAGTACTTCATACTCCAGGTACAATTCATTATTTCTTTACTATTTTATTTTTATAATTTTAGCCTAATGAAAGGCTAAACTCCTAAAGTGTTGATTCATACCATGACCTAGTTGTAATCCATGTCTCAAAAAAAAAAAAAAAAAAAAAAAAAAAAATACCCCATCTCAATACAATACTAATTAATATTAATACTAATTTTAAATAAGTCAAATATCTGATCCTGTATTTATGTATTGTCCATTTAAATAAGTCAAATATCTGATCCTGTATTTATGGTATCAGAGCCATGGTGAATAATTAGTGTCTTTGGGGAATCAACACTTTAAGTTTGTTTATGAATATTATTAAAAATAAAGATACAATTAAAAATAGTATTGAGGAAGAATATGATATTCCTCACAATCTTGATTTATTAAATCAATGGACAATTCCAAAAATTAATTATAACCAAATTTATAAATATGGTTATATGGAAAAATTAAGTTTTAAACAAGTAGTTAGAACTACTGAATCAACAATTTCTCTTAATAAAGAGGATATGATAATGAAAACTCTTAAATAACAGAGAAATAATAAGATATAAGAATAATGAATATAAATTCATTCATATTGGTTTAGTGCAAATTGTCAAGTATTTTAGTTTTAAACAAGTAGTTAGATTGATAATTATCTCATAATTTAATTGAGGATAATATTATCAATCTAAAATCAAAATCAACTCTTCATATAAACTATCCATTTTAGTTTTAAACAAGTAGTCAGATTGATAATATCTCAATTAAATCACAACTTTGAGATTGATAATAGTTTACCAGTTTGTCAATTTTGAGATTGATACCATTTAAATGTCTTCATATAAATTAGATGAGAAAATATCCTGAAAATAACCATAGAATTAATGAGTTAAGAATTAATTCTGATAATATAGTTAGAGGAATTAATAGACCTCAACAGGACCCGGAATTAACCGAGTCAGAAATGGATTTCTCTATATCATGAATAATATAGAAAAAATTGATTTTAGACCAGGTTCCCTGGTAAGAGATAAAATAAATTCTGAATTCCAAGATCCTAAATGGGAGGAATTTAGAAAATGGTACTTAAAAAATTTTGAAATAAAACAATTACTATATTTTCGAGATGAATTTTATAAAGAATTAGAAGAACAAAATTGTATTATTTATTTTGTTCCATGGTTCTTTAATAAGTATGTGAATAGTATAATTTCTACTATTTACAGAGAATATGATTTAGGAGAAAAGAAAATAAAATCTATTTTCCCTCCCCAACCAGGTTTTAAAATTGAAAAAGAAAAGGTAACAATGTATTACCAAGCTTTTCAAAAATTACTGGAAGGTGATACTTTACCAGTAACAATTTTCCACCTAAATAAATTATTTAAACATATAAATTATACAAATTTATGTTTAATTATATTAGGAGAACAATTAGGTTCTATCCAAGAAAAAATTGAGGAAATAACCTCTTTAATAAAAAATAAAAAAGTTTTTGAAACAGGAGAAGTTATAGCAGTTCCAGCTATTCAACCCCCTCCTGAAATAAGAGATTTTAAATTAAAATCTAATTCTGAAATATCTAAATTATTAGATACTAAATTAGAATTTATTTCAGAAAAAATGAAAGGTTTAAATATAAATACTCTTTCAAAAGAATTTTCTAAATCCACAAATAAAGAAAATTATAAAGAACAAATAAACTTAGAAATTGCTAAGTTACAGAATAAATATGCTAATAAACCTAGCATGAATAAATATTATTATGATAGACCAACTCCTCAAGATGTCTTAATAGAAGAACAGGAGTACATAGTAAATAATTCTTATAGTGGGAAGAACATCTATGAACGGAACATAGATGGTCAAACTGACACCCAAATAGCTAATACTATACATCGAATGATGATGTATTCTACGATATGTAAAGCAAATGGAAATACAGATAAATCTATTGCTAAAATGATAGTAGCAGGATTTACTGGTCAATTAAAAGGATGGTGGGATAATTATTTAACCCTCCAAGACAGAGAACAAATTTACTCTTCTGTAAAAGAAGAAAATGATATCAGTCAAGAGAATAGTGTGTATACTCTTGCTATCAATATAATGGAACATTTTACAGGCAGATGGTCTGATAATTCTGAAAATATTAGAACTCTTTTGCAAAATCTAAAATGTAAAACCCTTACATCATTTAGATGGTATAAAGATACATTTTTATGCAGGGTAATGGAATTACCAGAGAGTAATAGTACTCATTGGAAGTCTAAATTTATAGACGGTTTACCTCATTTCTTTTCAGAAAGAGTTAAACAGAAATTGAGAAAAGATAATATTAATATTAATTATGATGAATACACCTATGGTAGTTTAATAGGTATATGTAAAAATGAAGGATTAGCTTTATGTAATGAAATAAAGCTAAATCAGCAAATTAAAAGACAGTCTTTAATGGAAAAAAGACAGTTAGGCCAATTTTGTGATCAATTTGGCATGGAGAGAATTACTCCCCAAAATAATAAAAGAAAAGATTCTTCTTCTCAAAAACCAAAAAAATATTTTAAAAGAAAAAGGAAAAGAGAAGAAAGAAAAATAGAAAGAGATAAGAAAAGGGAAATTAAACCCTTTGAAAAATTTTATAAAAAATCTTTTATAATTTGTAGAAAATGTGGCCGTCCAGGTCATAAAGCAGCAACTTGCTGGGTAAAGAAAAAATTGAATGAAATAAAAGATGATAATCTTAGAGAAACTTTAGAAAAGATTATCATAAATCCTAATAATACTTCTGATGAATCAGAAGCAGAATCTTCATATGAAGATATAAATATTTTAGATAATGAAAGCTTTATTTCATCTTCTTCAGATGATAATAGAGAATGTCATGAAGATTGTTGTAATAATGAAATAAATAATGATTCAATTTATGATATTATATCTCAATTCCAAAATATGGAATTAAATGTTATAACAAATGAATTTTTAGATTTATTAAAAAATATTCAAGATGAAAAAATTAAGAAAGAAATGATTTTAGACTTAATAAGAAATGATAAAGATGAATCATCTTCATCTAATAAAAATTTTCAACCTTATACTTTTGCTGAGGTTAAGAATCAATTGAATAAAAGAAATCAACTAAATAAACAGGTTGGTATTGAAGAATTAAAAATGGAGATTAATAATCTTAAAATAGAAATTAATAATCTTAGAAATAACAATAATAATTTAGAAGAAAGAATTATTAATTTAGAAAAAAGAAGATTGGAAATTAATGATGTAAATTTTCCAAAACTTCAATTAGAAAATTATTTAAAACAAATAGAAGAAATAACTTCTCAGAAATGGCATATTAAAGTCAAATTAATGATTGATAAACAATTTTCCAAAGAATTTACTGCTCTTTTAGATAGTGGAGCAGATTTAAATTGTATTCAAGAAGGATTAATCCCTTCAAGATATTTTCATAAAACCACCCAGAAATTAGGGTCTGCTGGTGGAAAACCATTACAGATAAGTTATAAGCTTCCCAATGCTTATATCTGTAATAATAATAAATGTATTCCTAATAGTTTTATTCTTGTAAAAGATTTAACAAGTCAAGTAATACTTGGATCACCATTTTTTAGGAAAATATTTCCTTTAACAAAAGTGGATGAAAAAATTATAAAAGGAACATTTCAAGGTGAAGAAATATCCTTTGAATTTGTTTCTGAACCAATCACTAGAATCATCAATAATATGATTGATGATTTAATTAAAGCAAAAATAAACCAAATAGAATTTTTAAAACAAGAAATAAATGAATTAACTATTTCAGAAAATTTAAAAAATCCTAAATTAAAGGATAAAATAAAATTGATTCAAAATAAGTTTTCTTTACAAATATGTAATGATCACCCAAATGCTTTTTGGGATAGAAAGAAACATATTGTTTCACTTCCTTATGAGGAAGATTTTAATGAAAGACAAATTCCTACCAAGGCTAGACCTTGCCAAATGAATTCTGAATATTTAGAATTATGTAAAAAGGAAATAGAATCCTTAATAAATAAAGGATTAATTAGAAAATCTAAGTCTCCTTGGTCATGTACAGCGTTTTATGTTAATAAACATGCTGAGCAGGAAAGAGGAGTTCCTAGATTGGTTATAAATTATAAACCACTTAATAAAGTGTTAAAATGGATTAGATATCCAATACCTAATAAAAAGGATTTATTGGATAGACTGCATGATGCAGTTATATTTTCTAAATTTGATCTAAAATCTGGATACTGGCAGGTTCAAATTAATGAATCTGACAGATATAAGACAGCATTTACAGTTCCATTTGGACATTATGAATGGAATGTAATGCCTTTTGGGTTAAAAAATGCACCCAGTGAATTTCAAAATATAATGAATGATATATTCATTCCTTATTCAAATTTTATCATTGTATATATCGATGATATATTAATATTTTCAAAAAATATAGAAATGCATTTTCAGCATTTAGAAATCTTTAAAAATATTATTATAAAGAATGGTTTAGTAATTTCTAGACCTAAAATGATGCTTTTTCAAACTAATGTTAGATTCCTTGGTCATAATATTGACAAAGGAGTTATAATTCCAATACATAGAAGTATTGAATTTGCTTCTAAATTTCCTGATGAAATTTTAGATAAAACTCAATTACAAAGGTTTCTTGGGAGTTTAAATTATATTTCTCCTTATTATGAAAATCTTGCAAAGGATACAGCTATCTTGTATGATAGGTTAAAAAAGAATCCTAAGTATTGGTCAGACGATCATACTAAGGCAATACAAAAAATTAAACAAAAGGTTCAAAATCTTCCATGTTTGAATCTTGCTAACCCAAATTGGGAAAAAATAGTTGAAACTGATGCTAGTGACATTGGTTATGGAGGAATTCTTAAACAAGTTTCTCCAAACAATAAACAAGAATATTTGGTTAGATTCCATTCTGGAAAATGGAATAATAGTCAAAAAAATTACGCAACTATTGCAAAAAGAAGTTTTAGCAATAGTAAAATGTGTTTTAAAATTTCAAGATGATTTATATAATCAAAAATTTACAATAAAAACTGATTGTCAGGCAGCTAAATTTATGTTTGACAAAGATTTTAAACATAATGTTTCTAAACAAATGTTTGCAAGGTGGCAAGCTCATTTAGCCCCTTTTGATTTTGAAATAATCTATAAAAAAGGATCTGATAATAGTTTACCAGATTTCTTGACGAGAGAATTTCTCGATTCTATTTTGCAGAATTAATGGGAATTAAAGGACCATTGAAAATTGCAATGGGAAATATTCGAAGACAAATTGATTTTGAATATAGGATGAGGATGAGACATGCTTTAAGAATAGCAGAATATAATATGGACTATTCTTTACATCCTCAAGAAAAAAATTTTCTTATAGCAAATGAATGGAATCAATACCATATTTTTAAGAATCGAATAAAGATTCTTCAAGAAAAAGAGATAATAATCTCTTGTGCTTAATTTTATTTGCAGGAATGGATCCTCCATGGCGAGGAGGAAAGAAGAGCCAATCCTCCAATAGAGGAAGAGGCAGAAATTCTCATAATAATTCTGAAATAATTATTGGTCAATTTGGCCAAAAGAGGCTAATAGCTTCCAATATTGCTAATATAGCAAATTCATCCAGTAATACTGGAAAAAATCGATTTAATGATCCTGAATACCAGGAATTCCTAGCTTTCAAAGCAGCTAAGGAAAAAGGAAGCAATACTTCCTATTCAATTGTTACTCAATCAGAAGAATCTGATGAAAGTTCTTATGATCAAAATCCTTATAAGGAGATAATTTTACTCCTTGATAATAAACAACTTAAATGGAAAGATAATCCATGGACCTTAATGGAAAGGTTTTTCGATACTGGATCATATCCAGCTGGAATTTATAAATCAAGATTCGTTTATGAATCAATTTTAAGAGCAACCGAATCTGCTCAAATTTTCCATCATAATTCTGGAAATGCTAAGGTTTTTACCTATAGCAAAATAATTATTAAAAGGATAATATCCTTAGAAGATTGGGGAAATTCTCCATTAAAAGAAAAAGAGATGAGTCATCCAGAATCTGGTGCTCTTATCAAATTTAATTATTGGGATTATATTGAAGCTTTCAATAAAGCTTTTCTATATCAAAATCCAATGAAGAAACATTCTTGGTTCTTCAAGATATGTCCTCAGGTTTATAACCAGGATATACCTAATTGGTTTTTAAAATGGTGGATTTCCTATGGAACATCTGTAAAAATTTTACCAGAATCCTTTAAAGGATACTATAATAAATGGGTTGAATTATCTCCCAGAATAATCGAAGCTACTCATAATAATGAGTTAATTGAAGGAATGCCTTCTCTATTTTTCTTTATGGAATTTGGAATTCCATGGATATGGAGATGGTCTTCAGAAGTTGGTCATACCACTCAAAATATTCCATGTTTAAGAAGAATTTTCTATACAAAATTTTGGAAAAAAATTGACTTCAAAAAATAAAGAAGGAGTCATAGAAGGTCAAGAGACCATTGATCAAATCGAATCAACTCTGGACCTGTATCAAAAACAAATTCAGGTTCAATCTCAAAGAGAATCTCCTAGCCCATTTCAACAAATTGCTAGGAAGATATCAATTAAAGAAGGAAAGGATCTTTCCAGAAAAGATTTACTGGAAAAATACTTTGCAGCCATGGAAGAAGATTTAATAAAAAACTTCCAACCAGGGCAATCTTCATCGCAATACTCTTCAAATCCATCTTCTAATCAAGAAGAAGAAGAAGATACAATGTTAGCAGGTTATTCTCAAAATCCAGAAGATGATGTCATGGATGAGGTCACAATAAAGGCCAAAACAAAATTGGAAATGTTAAAGAAGAAAATAATTGAATCAATTAACGATGAGGACGAAATTATGGGTCCCAGATCACATGCGTCTGATTAAAGGAGAATCAATAATTCAAAAAGTTGGGTAGAGGTACAATAATTAAAGCCAGCTGCCCAGACAAATGGAATCTCTTTTGGACACAATTGTCCAGATAATTGATGTATAATTATTACTTTTACTGTTGTTCTTTTGTTTGTTTTTTAGAACTCCCATTATAAAAGGAGTAGTAGGGTTTTGTTTAGAGGCAGAGATCAGAAAACCACTGATCAAAAACCCTCTCTTTCACTTGTAAAATATTCGATAATAAAAATCTTTGAAGCTTTTAAGTACTTCATACTCCAGGTACAATTCATTATTTCTTTACTATTTTATTTTTATAATTTTAGCCTAATGAAAGGCTAAACTCCTAAAGTGATGATTCATACCATGACCTAGTTGTAATCCATGTCTCGAAAAAAAAAAAAAAAAAAAAAAAAAAAAAAAAGTCTGAAATTTTTGAAATATGTATGAGTGTTTCTGGGCTGGTTCCATACTAAACAGGCATGTGCATAAATACAGGATCAGAGACCGGGTATCTTTCGATCTCTTATTAATAATCCATTTTAAATTAAAATAAAAAAAATTAAAAAATTTTTATTTGTCTTGATTTTCTAAAATATATATGAATAGGCCATATGGATGTTTTACCCATACTTAACTGTCATCATTGAATAGTATATGGTCAGTACAGGCCACGCCCTAAAAACGCCTTCAATCATCAAAACGGCTAAAACGGGCTACCATAATTCGACCACTACGCATATTCACATGCCTGTTTAGTATGGAACCAGCCCAGAAACACTCATACATATTTCAAAATTTTCAGACTTTTTTTTTTTTTTTTTTTTTTTTTTTTTTTTTTTGAGACATGGATTACAACTAGGTCATGGTATGAATCAACACTTTAGGAGTTTAGCCTTTCATTAGGCTAAAATTATAAAAATAAAATAGTAAAGAAATAATGAATTGTACCTGGAGTATGAAGTACTTAAAAGCTTCAAAGATTTTTATTATCGAATATTTTACAAGTGAAAGAGAGGGTTTTTGATCAGTGGTTTTCTGATCTCTGCCTCTAAACAAAACCCTACTACTCCTTTTATAATGGGAGTTCTAAAAAACAAACAAAAGAACAACAGTAAAAGTAATAATTATACATCAATTATCTGGACAATTGTGTCCAAAAGAGATTCCATTTGTCTGGGCAGCTGGCTTTAATTATTGTACCTCTACCCAACTTTTTGAATTATTGATTCACCTTTAATCAGACGCATGTGATCTGGGACCCATAATTTCGTCCTCATCGTTAATTGATTCAATTATTTTCTTCTTTAACATTTCCAATTTTGTTTTGGCCTTTATTGTGACCTCATCCATGACATCATCTTCTGGATTTTGAGAATAACCTGCTAACATTGTATCTTCTTCTTCTTCTTGATTAGAAGATGGATTTGAAGAGTATTGCGATGAAGATTGCCCTGGTTGGAAGTTTTTTATTAAATCTTCTTCCATGGCTGCAAAGTATTTTTCCAGTAAATCTTTTCTGGAAAGATCCTTTCCTTCTTTAATTGATATCTTCCTAGCAATTTGTTGAAATGGGCTAGGAGATTCTCTTTGAGATTGAACCTGAATTTGTTTTTGATACAGGTCCAGAGTTGATTCGATTTGATCAATGGTCTCTTGACCTTCTATGACTCCTTCTTTATTTTTTGAAGTCAATTTTTTCCAAAATTTTGTATAGAAAATTCTTCTTAAACATGGAATATTTTGAGTGGTATGACCAACTTCTGAAGACCATCTCCATATCCATGGAATTCCAAATTCCATAAAGAAAAATAGAGAAGGCATTCCTTCAATTAACTCATTATTATGAGTAGCTTCGATTATTCTGGGAGATAATTCAACCCATTTATTATAGTATCCTTTAAAGGATTCTGGTAAAATTTTTACAGATGTTCCATAGGAAATCCACCATTTTAAAAACCAATTAGGTATATCCTGGTTATAAACCTGAGGACATATCTTGAAGAACCAAGAATGTTTCTTCATTGGATTTTGATATAGAAAAGCTTTATTGAAAGCTTCAATATAATCCCAATAATTAAATTTGATAAGAGCACCAGATTCTGGATGACTCATCTCTTTTTCTTTTAATGGAGAATTTCCCCAATCTTCTAAGGATATTATCCTTTTAATAATTATTTTGCTATAGGTAAAAACCTTAGCATTTCCAGAATTATGATGGAAAATTTGAGCAGATTCGGTTGCTCTTAAAATTGATTAATAAACGAATCTTGATTTATAAATTCCAGCTGGATATGATCCAGTATCGAAAAACCTTTCCATTAAGGTCCATGGATTATCTTTCCATTTAAGTTGTTTATTATCAAGGAGTAAAATTATCTCCTTATAAGGATTTTGATCATAAGAACTTTCATCAGATTCTTCTGATTGAGTAACAATTGAATAGGAAGTATTGCTTCCTTTTTCCTTAGCTGCTTTGAAAGCTAGGAATTCCTGGTATTCAGGATCATTAAATCGATTTTTTCCAGTATTACTGGATGAATTTGCTATATTAGCAATATTGGAAGCTATTAGCCTCTTTTGGCCAAATTGACCAATAATTATTTCAGAATTATTATGAGAATTTCTGCCTCTTCCTCTATTGGAGGATTGGCTCTTCTTTCCTCCTCGCCATGGAGGATCCATTCCTGCAAATAAAATTAAGCACAAGAGATTATTATCTCTTTTTCTTGAAGAATCTTTATTCGATTCTTAAAAATATGGTATTGATTCCATTCATTTGCTATAAGAAAATTTTTTTCTTGAGGATGTAAAGAATAGTCCATATTATATTCTGCTATTCTTAAAGCATGTCTCATCCTCATCCTATATTCAAAATCAATTTGTCTTCGAATATTTCCCATTGCAATTTTCAATGGTCCTTTAATTCCCATTAATTCTGCAAAATAGAATCGAGAAATTCTCTCGTCAAGAAATCTGGTAAACTATTATCAGATCCTTTTTTATAGATTATTTCAAAATCAAAAGGGGCTAAATGAGCTTGCCACCTTGCAAACATTTGTTTAGAAACATTATGTTTAAAATCTTTGTCAAACATAAATTTAGCTGCCTGACAATCAGTTTTTATTGTAAATTTTTGATTATATAAATCATCTTGAAATTTTAAAACACATTTTACTATTGCTAAAACTTCTTTTGCAATAGTTGCGTAATTTTTTTGACTATTATTCCATTTTCCAGAATGGAATCTAACCAAATATTCTTGTTTATTGTTTGGAGAAACTTGTTTAAGAATTCCTCCATAACCAATGTCACTAGCATCAGTTTCAACTATTTTTTCCCAATTTGGGTTAGCAAGATTCAAACATGGAAGATTTTGAACCTTTTGTTTAATTTTTTGTATTGCCTTAGTATGATCGTCTGACCAATACTTAGGATTCTTTTTTAACCTATCATACAAGATAGTTGTATCCTTTGCAAGATTTTCATAATAAGGAGAAATATAATTTAAACTCCCAAGAAACCTTTGTAATTGAGTTTTATCTAAAATTTCATCAGGAAATTTAGAAGCAAATTCAATACTTCTATGTATTGGAATTATAACTCCTTTGTCAATATTATGACCAAGGAATCTAACATTAGTTTGAAAAAGCATCATTTTAGGTCTAGAAATTACTAAACCATTCTTTATAATAATATTTTTAAAGATTTCTAAATGCTGAAAATGCATTTCTATATTTTTGAAAATATTAATATATCATCGATATATACAATGATAAAATTTGAATAAGGAATGAATATATCATTCATTATATTTTGAAATTCACTGGGTGCATTTTTTAACCCAAAAGGCATTACATTCCATTCATAATGTCCAAATGGAACTGTAAATGCTGTCTTATATCTGTCAGATTCATTAATTTGAACCTGCCAGTATCCAGATTTTAGATCAAATTTAGAAAATATAACTGCATCATGCAGTCTATCCAATAAATCCTTTTTATTAGGTATTGGATATCTAATCCATTTTAACACTTTATTAAGTGGTTTATAATTTATAACCAATCTAGGAACTCCTCTTTCCTGCTCAGCATGTTTATTAACATAAAACGCTGTACATGACCAAGGAGACTTAGATTTTCTAATTAATCCTTTATTTATTAAGGATTCTATTTCCTTTTTACATAATTCTAAATATTCAGAATTCATTTGGCAAGGTCTAGCCTTGGTAGGAATTTGTCTTTCATTAAAATCTTCCTCATAAGGAAGTGAAACAATATGTTTCTTTCTATCCCAAAAAGCATTTGGGTGATCATTACATATTTGTAAAGAAAACTTATTTTGAATCAATTTTATTTTATCCTTTAATTTAGGATTTTTTAAATTTTCTGAAATAGTTAATTCATTTATTTCTTGTTTTAAAAATTCTATTTGGTTTATTTTTGCTTTAATTAAATCATCAATCATATTATTGATGATTCTAGTGATTGGTTCAGAAACAAATTCAAAGGATATTTCTTCACCTTGAAATGTTCCTTTTATAATTTTTTCATCCACTTTTGTTAAAGGAAATATTTTCCTAAAAAATGGTGATCCAAGTATTACTTGACTTGTTAAATCTTTAACAAGAATAAAACTATTAGGAATACATTTATTATTATTACAGATATAAGCATTGGGAAGCTTATAACTTATCTGTAATTGTTTTCCACCAGCAGACCCTAATTTCTGGGTGGTTTTATGAAAATATCTTGAAGGGATTAATCCTTCTTGAATACAATTTAAATCTGCTCCACTATCTAAAAGAGCAGTAAATTCTTTGGAAAATTGTTTATCAATCATTAATTTGACTTTAATATGCCATTTCTGAGAAGTTATTTCTTCTATTTGTTTTAAATAATTTTCTAATTGAAGTTTTGGAAAATTTACATCATTAATTTCCAATCTTCTTTTTTCTAAATTAATAATTCTTTCTTCTAAATTATTATTGTTATTTCTAAGATTATTAATTTCTATTTTAAGATTATTAATCTCCATTTTTAATTCTTCAATACCAACCTGTTTATTTAGTTGATTTCTTTTATTCAATTGATTCTTAACCTCAGCAAAAGTATAAGGTTGAAAATTTTTATTAGATGAAGATGATTCATCTTTATCATTTCTTATTAAGTCTAAAATCATTTCTTTCTTAATTTTTTCATCTTGAATATTTTTTAATAAATCTAAAAATTCATTTGTTATAACATTTAATTCCATATTTTGGAATTGAGATATAATATCATAAATTGAATCATTATTTATTTCATTATTACAACAATCTTCATGACATTCTCTATTATCATCTGAAGAAGATGAAATAAAGCTTTCATTATCTAAAATATTTATATCTTCATATGAAGATTCTGCTTCTGATTCATCAGAAGTATTATTAGGATTTATGATAATCTTTTCTAAAGTTTCTCTAAGATTATCATCTTTTATTTCATTCAATTTTTTCTTTACCCAGCAAGTTGCTGCTTTATGACCTGGACGGCCACATTTTCTACAAATTATAAAAGATTTTTTATAAAATTTTTCAAAGGGTTTAATTTCCCTTTTCTTATCTCTTTCTATTTTTCTTTCTTCTCTTTTCCTTTTTCTTTTAAAATATTTTTTTGGTTTTTGAGAAGAAGAATCTTTTCTTTTATTATTTTGGGGAGTAATTCTCTCCATGCCAAATTGATCACAAAATTGGCCTAACTGTCTTTTTTCCATTAAAGACTGTCTTTTAATTTGCTGATTTAGCTTTATTTCATTACATAAAGCTAATCCTTCATTTTTACATATACCTATTAAACTACCATAGGTGTATTCATCATAATTAATATTAATATTATCTTTTCTCAATTTCTGTTTAACTCTTTCTGAAAAGAAATGAGGTAAACCGTCTATAAATTTAGACTTCCAATGAGTACTATTACTCTCTGGTAATTCCATTACCCTGCATAAAAATGTATCTTTATACCATCTAAATGATGTAAGGGTTTTACATTTTAGATTTTGCAAAAGAGTTCTAATATTTTCAGAATTATCAGACCATCTGCCTGTAAAATGTTCCATTATATTGATAGCAAGAGTATACACACTATTCTCTTGACTGATATCATTTTCTTCTTTTACAGAAGAGTAAATTTGTTCTCTGTCTTGGAGGGTTAAATAATTATCCCACCATCCTTTTAATTGACCAGTAAATCCTGCTACTATCATTTTAGCAATAGATTTATCTGTATTTCCATTTGCTTTACATATCGTAGAATACATCATCATTCGATGTATAGTATTAGCTATTTGGGTGTCAGTTTGACCATCTATGTTCCATTCATAGATGTTCTTCCCACTATAAGAATTATTTACTATGTACTCCTGTTCTTCTATTAAGACATCTTGAGGAGTTGGTCTATCATAATAATATTTATTCATGCTAGGTTTATTAGCATATTTATTCTGTAACTTAGCAATTTCTAAGTTTATTTGTTCTTTATAATTTTCTTTATTTGTGGATTTAGAAAATTCTTTTGAAAGAGTATTTATATTTAAACCTTTCATTTTTTCTGAAATAAATTCTAATTTAGTATCTAATAATTTAGATATTTCAGAATTAGATTTTAATTTAAAATCTCTTATTTCAGGAGGGGGTTGAATAGCTGGAACTGCTATAACTTCTCCTGTTTCAAAAACTTTTTTATTTTTTATTAAAGAGGTTATTTCCTCAATTTTTTCTTGGATAGAACCTAATTGTTCTCCTAATATAATTAAACATAAATTTGTATAATTTATATGTTTAAATAATTTATTTAGGTGGAAAATTGTTACTGGTAAAGTATCACCTTCCAGTAATTTTTGAAAAGCTTGGTAATACATTGTTACCTTTTCTTTTTCAATTTTAAAACCTGTTTGGGGAGGGAAAATAGATTTTATTTTCTTTTCTCCTAAATCATATTCTCTGTAAATAGTAGAAATTATACTATTCACATACTTATTAAAGAACCATGGAACAAAATAAATAATACAATTTTGTTCTTCTAATTCTTTATAAAATTCATCTCGAAAATATAGTAATTGTTTTATTTCAAAATTTTTTAAGTACCATTTTCTAAATTCCTCCCATTTAGGATCTTGGAATTCAGAATTTATTTTATCTCTTACCAGGGAACCTGGTCTAAAATCAATTTTTTCTATATTATTCATGATATAGAGAAATCCATTTCTGACTCGGTTAATTCCGGGTCCTGTTGAGGTCTATTAATTCCTCTAACTATATTATCAGAATTAATTCTTAACTCATTAATTCTATGGTTATTTTCAGGATATTTTTCTCTTATTTGAGAAGTTGAAGCTCTAGAAGGACTTCTAACAGTATATCCTAAAGGAGATATATGAAAATTTGACGAAGATAAAGACCTAGTTATTCTAGGTGTAACTTTTTCAAATTGTATTTGAATATTTCCTTCAGTTGTTTGTAAAATTTCTAAAGGATTGTTATCAATATAAGATTGAGATGGGGTATTTTCTTTTAATACCCAATTATCAGGAAAATTTATTTCTTCCCATCTAATTTTTCTTCTAGTGGTAATATTTGACTTACCAAAATTAGTTTCTATAACTATTGTTTCATTTAATGGTTTATCAACCATTTTGCATCTAGGATTCAAAGTATATAATGGTTTGTAATAAATTCTATAACAAACACATATAACTTCTGATCCTGTAGCATAATTGTAACCATTAGTTTTAACATTTAATGTTAAAGCATCTGTGATATTCACATCAGTTAAAGATAATTGTAAATTTGGATAAACATTAAAATAGACTGGACCATGTGCCAGACTAGATTGAACAATACCTATTAAGGATTGTTTCCAATCTAAATTTCTTCCATCTCTTAGAACAGCTATAAAGCTTTCTGGAAGACCTTCTAATGTTAATGGTTTAAAGGCAATTTGCACTAAACCAATATGAATGAATTTATATTCATTATTCTTATATCTTATTATTTCTCTGTTATTTAAGAGTTTCATTATCATATCCTCTTTATTAAGAGAAATTGTTGATTCAGTAGTTCTAACTACTTGTTTAAAACTTAATTTTTCCATATAACCATATTTATAAATTTGGTTATAATTAATTTTTGGAATTGTCCATTGATTTATATGACAAACTGAAAATTTTTCTTACTTTTTCAGACACTCATCACGACTTGACTCAAATTTTCGGGACGAAAATTCTTTAACATGGGAATGATGTGACAATCGTCAATTTCAGGTTAACTCCGTTAACGCAACTCCGTCAATTCAAACTTTAGATTTATTGAATCTAAACGCAAACCTCATTACATTTAAACTAGGGTTTAAATGACGCTTAACACTTACTACATGTGTAGTAGTCTTTCGGGATTTGCACCGAAACGCAAACGATTGAGGAATAAACGAAACACACTAAAACACTAATTATGTGATAATTATGTGTTAGGATTATGTGTTATGTGATAATATTATTGTCATGTTAATTTAATGTGCAAGTTATGATAGAATGTTCTAGAAAAAGTAATACTTAATGTTAACTTAATGTGCAAGTTATGATAGAATGTTCTAGAAAAAGTAATACTTAATGTTAACTTAATGTGCAAGTTATGATAGAATGTTCTAGAAAAAGTAATACTTAGGAGTTGAGGGGCCAAAGTGTAACATATTAGTCTATAAATACATGATAACCCAAACCCTAACTTCTATTCTTTCTTCCTCACAAAGTTCCGATCGGAACCTAATCCTAACCCTAACCTTGCGATCGGAACCTATACACACACACACACTCAAGATTTTTCAAGTTTGATTGAAGATTAAGGTGCTAGGAAGGTATACACAACTATTTCTATGCATCCTCTATGTTTAATTGTTAGTTTTATTGGGTTAATTGTAAACCTTTATGGCTGATTTCTTGGTATTATGATGTTCATGTGATTCTTGATTTAATTGATGATGATTGATAACTGGATTTGATATTGTTGCATGATTATTGTTGTCTTTGAGTTTGATATCAAGTAAAACCCTAACTTGTATGTATGGTGTGATTGATATGCATGGATAGTAGTTATAGTGTCTAGAGGGTTATATGGATGCATGATAGTTCATAGATTGTTATTATGATGAGTTTTGATGTGAACAGATTCTGGACAGAACGTATATACGATGTTTAACTGACTGTAACGAAGTGTAAACGTGAAAATTGATTGAGATTGTGGGTACTGCAGTAAACTAGGTTGAGTCTAGTTTCTATGAAGTATAAATTCGTAATTTTTGGATAAGTGGAAGTATACTTTTATGATTTTACAAAAACGTGATGCCAAGCTGAGCTGTTAGACCTGCTGTTAGGTTATGTTGTAAATGTTATATCTCATGAACTACGAGACCAATTGGGTTGGTTCCACTTCTGGAGGTTGACTCACTGAGTTAGGAACCAAACCCAAGTGGTCTTGCATTTATTGGATTTTTCGTTTAACGGGAATTGCAAATAACATTCTGATGTGCATGAATCTGACTGATATAAGTTAGCTGTAATGTTTTGATCATTATGAACAATCTATATGGAATAAAAATAAGATAAAAGATGTTCTGGAAACCTAAGATATGTATACTCCTGTGGTAATTTTTGGTTAATTAATTGAGACGTTATAATCGGTAAACTAGTGCAATCTTTCAAGTAGAAATTCTGTCATAACGAAACTAGCTGCTGAGTTGTATAGGAATGCATGAAATATGATAGTTTTTATATAATTGTTGTATTTTGACCAAAATACCCTTGCGGGGAATAGTTGCTAGTTGATTGCCATGAATTGACCAAATTGCCCTTATGGGGAATAATGGTTAGTTAGTCTTTGTTTGTTGACCAAAATGCCCCTACGGGAATAATTGCTAATAAGTATGTTATTAATACGTGACACGAAAGTAATTGCTCACTCATGTATCGTATCACAATTTTACTTGTTTAAGTCACACACGATTCACAAACGAAACACGAAACATGTTACGTGCATAGGTATTATGTGCCGAGTCTAGAGACTCGTTAAACATTCCGATACTTAGAAAATCTCTTTGTTATTTTAGAACGCTAGAGAGTTTTCTACGACGCGCATCACTCGGTGATCTAGATCGGATATTCTTCGCAAACAGTGAGTTTCACTTACCCCACTCTTAAACTGTTTTCAAACGTTTTTCACTTGGGGGAGATAACATACTCCGATAAACATATTTTCTAAGATAAACGCATATGAAAGATACTTGTTGTATAGATTAGCTACCTATCGATATATAATTTGACATAACACTATCTGGTAATGCAAAACACTTAAACGCTGTAACGTAGTTACACACTCAAACGCTGTAACGTGGTTACACACTCAAACGCTGTAACGTGGTTACACACTCAAACGCTGTAACGTGGTTACACACTCAAACGCTGTAACGTGGTTACACACTCAAACGTCGTAACGGGGTTACGCAACATTTAAACGTCGTAACGAGGTTACGCAAAACGCTAAACGATTTATCTTATTTTACTTGTGAACTCACCAACCTTGTGTTGACACTTTTAGTATGTTATTCTCAGGTAGCCGAGGCGGGCGCGCGGTTTAGGAGCATGCATTAATGAATACACTTTTATTCTGCAAACTTAATTTTAACAGTTACATTTGGTTTTAAGTCGTCCTGCGTGACGCAACTTTTGAATTAAGGTTTTACGCTTCCGCACTTACTTTCATTTAAACGTTTTTCTTTGGTTTGGTTATAACTAATGATTCCGATCCTGCCAGTTCACACCCTCTGACGGTAAAACTCCGTTAGTGGATTTTGAGGGTGTGACAGATTGGTATCAGAGCCATTGGTTATAGCAAACTAGAAGCTGCATGCATACTAGACTATAACCGCGACGACCCATTAGTTATAATGATTCGCATTGCATAGTTTTGTGTACTCTTTGTTATCTTATCTCTCTACCCCTTCTCACTACGCACGCATACACGGCTTACCTGTAGAGATGTCGACGCCATCCTCATCATCGTTCGATCCGATGACTCATGCTCACGGGAAGGAACCGCAGTTACCTACCGCATCGCCACCCCGAGTAGTCCCGGAACTCGAAGCTCCCGCACCGAAGAGGTATCGCTTATCCGGAGGCATGTACGAAAACGAAGTTAGCTGGGATTGGTACCCTAATATGATCCGACGTATGATCTATCGTGAGCAAGTTCCCCCATTACCACCCCCGAACCATCCTGCCTTCCCCAACACCCTACCACCCATAACCGAACCTGTAGAGAGAGTTCTCGCAGCTGTTGTTACGTGCTTGGAGCGTGACGTGGGTTACATGCGCTATACGAGAGCTAACGTTTCCGGACTGTTGAAGGAAGGAACGGAAACTAAGGAAGAAATTGCTCGCATGGCAGCGACCATGAAGGAGATGCAAGAGGCTAGTGACCAACAGATGAAGATTATGAGGAAGATGCAAGCAGAGATGATAGACTTGCAAGAGCAACTCCAAGTAGCAAGGACCCGAACCGAGATAGCTTTAGAGCGCTGCGATGTCTTGCAAATGCAGATTGCTCAGAACGCAGCCGAACCCGAGGCAGAGCCTGAGGCCGAGCCTGAGGCAGAGCCTGAAGAGGAACCTGAAGAAGATCCCGAAGAGGAACCTGAGGAGGATCCCGAGGAAGATCCCGAGGAGGAACCTGAAGAAGAACCGGAGGATGGAACTGGCTAACGCGATGGACTGGGAGGAGTTCAAGAACATGATGCGAGAAGAGTATTGTCCGAGGGAGGAGATTTCAAAGTTGGAGTCGGAATTTTGGTCATTGAAGATGGTGGGTTCGGAAATCGAAGCTTACACTACCCGTTCTCACGAGTTAGCGGTGATGTGTCCACGGATGGTAGATCCGCCGAGTAAGAGGATTGAAATGTACATTGATGGGTTAGCACCACAGATTCAGGGCATGGTGACGTCTTCCAGACCAGCCACGATACAGCAAGCGATCCGGTTAGCTCACAAACTGACGGATCAGGCAGTGGCCCAAGGTGCGTTACCACCTAGGGGTTCAACCACTAAAGCCCGTGACAACCCGAGTACTGACAGCAACAACAACAGCAACCCGAGCAGCGGAAAGAGAAAGTTCGACAACATCAGATCCTCATTCTCGAACCTCCCACCGCAACACCACTACCGTAAGCCCGAATTTACTCGGAGTTTCAATACTCAGAATCACAACAACAACAACAACAACAACAACGGTAGCGGGCAGGTTTTGAGCGGATATGCTGGGAAATATCCAAAGTGCAACAGGTGCAACTTTCATCATGTTGGTCAGTGTGACCGTGTCAAGTGTCAAAGATGCGGAAAGATAGGTCACCAAGCGAAGGAATGTAGAGTTGACCTTGCGGCGAAGGGTG
Organism: Bidens hawaiensis; assembly: GCF_021521415.1. Classification (NCBI taxonomy): domain Eukaryota; kingdom Viridiplantae; phylum Streptophyta; class Magnoliopsida; order Asterales; family Asteraceae; genus Bidens; species Bidens hawaiensis. The sequence continues at coordinate 22,321 of NW_027499299.1, forward strand.
TTCCTAAGCCACCGATGACGACTAAGGGATGTTTTGAATGTGGACAGGAAGGTCATTTCCGGAAGGATTGCCCCAAGCTGAAACAGAACGACAATAATGGGGGTAATGGAAGTGGCAGTAATGGTGGAGGAAATGGCAAAGGAAGAGCGTTTGTGATTGGATCGGGTCATGCCCGCAATGATCCGCATGTGGTGTCTGGTAAGTTCCCTGTAAACGATTGTTTTGCTTCTGTTTTGTTTGACGCTGGAGCTGATAGGAGTTTTGTGTCAAAAGCTTTTAGCCAACTTTTAAACCTTACTCCAACCCCGTTAGACGCTAAGTTTCCTGTTGAATTAGCTAACGGTAAAACTGTAGTAACAACTCATATACTTGCGGGATGTAAGTTGAAACTGTCAGGTCATGTCTTTGACATCGACCTTATTCCTTTTACGCTTAGTAGTTTCAATGTCGTTGTCGGCATGGACTGGTTATCCGAGAACCGAGCGGAGATTATATGCCATGATAAGATAGTCCATATTACCACCCCTTCCGGCGAGATCATTTCGGTCCGAGGCGAGAGAAGCGGCATGACCACCAGCGTTATTACCCTTTTGAAGGCACAGAAGTATTTACGAAAGGGTCATCCGGCAATTTTGGCGCAGATTGTTGAGAAACCCGCGGAGGAGAAACGAATTGAGGACATACCGGTTGTGCGAGACTTTCCGGAAGTTTTCCCGGAGGATTTGCCCGGACTCCCTCCTATTCGTCAAGTCGAATTTCAGATCGAGTTGACACCCGGTGCAGCACCCATAGCACGAGCCCCGTATCGGCTCGCACCGGCGGAACTTCAGGAGTTGTCCACCCAGTTGCAAGATTTGTTGGATAAAGGTTTTATCTGACCTAGCTCATAGCCATGGGGAGCCCCTGTCTTGTTTGTCCGAAAGAAAGACGGGACTTTCCGAATGTGCATCGACTACCGGGAGTTGAACAAGATGACGGTCAAGAACCGTTATCCTTTACCCCGAATTGATGATTTGTTTGACCAGCTTCAGGGATCGAGTTACTACTCGAAGATCGATCTACGATCCGGTTACCACCAGCTGAGAGTGCGCGAAGAAGATATTTCAAAGACGGCTTTCAGAACACGGTATGGTCACTACGAGTTTTCGGTTATGCCTTTTTGGCCTAACCAACGCACCAGCCGTATTTATGGATCTCATGAATCGAGTATGCAAGGCGTACCTCGACAAGTTTGTGATTGTTTTCATTGATGATATACTCGTCTACTCCAAGAACGAGACTGACCACGAAGAGCACTTAAGGATAATTCTGGAACTACTGAAGAAGGAACAACTGTATGCTAAACTCTCGAAATGTGAATTTTGGCTTCGCGAGGTTCACTTTTTAGGACATGTGATCAACGAGAATGGTATCCATGTCGATCCCGGTAAGGTAGGGGCCATCAAAAACTGGGAAGCACCTAAGACTCCGACTGAGGTGCGACAATTCCTAGGACTGGCCGGCTACTACCGGCGTTTCATCGAGGGATTTTCAAAGATTGCTCAACCCCTCACCGCTTTGACTCACAAGGGCACTAAGTACAACTGGGGTGACGCGCAAGAATCCGCTTTTCAACTGTTGAAAACCAAGCTTTGTAGCGCCCCTATTTTAGCCCTCCCCGAGGGAACGGAAAATTTTGAGGTACACTGTGACGCATCTATACAAGGTCTCGGTTGTGTGCTGATGCAACTCGAGAAGGTTATAGCCTACGCCTCTAGACAACTACGGATTCACGAGAAGAACTACACGACCAACGATTTGGAACTCGGAGCTGTAGTGTTTGCTCTTAAGATATGGAGGCATTACTTGTACGGTACCAAGTTTACCATATACACCGACTACAAGAGTCTCCAGCATATCTTCGATCAAAGGGAGCTGAACATGCGACAGCGTCGTTGGGTCGAGTTGCTTAAGGATTACGATTGTGCTATCAAGTACCACCCTGGCAATGCCAATGTAGTGGCCGACGCCCTCAGTAGAAAGGAAACCGATAAACCCAGACGAGTGCGAGCATTGCAACTCACAATTCATGCCAGCTTACTCGACCATATTCGCGATGCACAACTTGAAGCTTTGAAAGATGATAATCTCCCATCAGAACTCATGCGGGGCATGGACAAACAACTTGAAACCAAATCGGACGGGGTCCGATATTTTGAGAACCGGATTTGGGTTCCACGATACGGAGAGTTGAGAACTCTAGTGATGGACGAAGCACACAAGTCTCGATATTCTATCCACCCCGGCTCAGATAAAATGTATCATGATTTAAAGGAACTTTACTGGTGGCCGAACATGAAAGCCGACATTGCCACCTACGTGAGCAAATGCTTGACTTGTGCCAGAGTCAAGATAGAATACCAGAAACCATCTGGTCTACTGCAACAACCGGAACTCCCAATGTGGAAATGGGAACACATCTCAATGGACTTTATTACGGGTTTGCCTAAAACACCAACGGGATGCGATACCATCTGGGTGATCGTTGACCGGTTGACTAAATCGGCGCACTTCCTAGCGATTAAGGAAACAGACAAAATGGAAAGACTGACTCGTGTCTACATGAAGGAAGTAGTGTCGAGACACGGAGTGCCTGTCTCGATCATTTCCGATCGAGATTCTCGTTTTACCTCACACTTTTGGAAGTCGCTGCAAAGCGCACTGGGCACACGTCTCGATATGAGTACCGCATACCATCCTCAGACGGATGGGCAAAGTGAACGAACTATTCAGACCTTAGAGGACATGTTGCGTGCATGTGTGTTGGATTTCGGAAAAAGTTGGGAACCCCACTTACCTTTGGTAGAGTTTTCGTATAACAACAGCTACCACGCAAGTATTAACGCAGCACCGTTTGAAGCACTATACGGACGGAAGTGTCGATCACCGCTCTGTTGGGCAGAGGTGGGTGACAGCCAAATCACTGGTCCAGAACTGGTACTCGAAACTTCGGAAAAGATTGTTCAAATCCGAAACCGCATGGCAGCAGCACGTGATCGCCAAAAGAGTTACGCTGACAAGCGCCGAAAACCTCTCGAATTTCAAGTAAACGATCGAGTGTTACTCAAAGTCTCACCTTGGAAAGGTGTGGTTCGCTTTGGAAAGCGAAACAAACTCAACCCACGATATGTTGGTCCTTACCGGATAACGGAACGCGTTGGTCCCGTGGCGTACCGACTGGACTTACCAGCAGAACTCAGCAGTGTACACAACGTTTTTCACGTATCGAATTTAAAGAAATGTCTATCCGATGAAACTCAAGTAGTCCCTTTGGAGGAACTGCAAGTTGATGAACAATTACGCTTCGTTGAAGAACCAGTTGAGGTTTTGGATTGGGAAACCAAAACGCTCAAGCACAGCAAAATTCCAATTGTTAAAGTTCGTTGGAACTCGAGACGTGGACCGGAGTTCACGTGGGAACGCGAGGATCAAATGATGAAAAAGTATCCTCACCTTTTTGAAGGGCTGACCAAACACAGAAAACCGCGAAACCCGGCAAACCGTCAGAAATCACCGAGGGTATGAATTAAATTTCGGGACGAAATTTCTTTCTACTAGGGGATGATATGACAAACTGAAAATTTTTCTTACTTTTTCAGACACTCATCACGACTTGACTCAAATTTTCGGGACGAAAATTCTTTAACATGGGAATGATGTGACAATCGTCAATTTCAGGTTAACTCCGTTAACGCAACTCCGTCAATTCAAACTTTAGATTTATTGAATCTAAACGCAAACCTCATTACATTTAAACTAGGGTTTAAATGACGCTTAACACTTACTACATGTGTAGTAGTCTTTCGGGATTTGCACCGAAACGCAAACGATTGAGGAATAAACGAAACACACTAAAACACTAATTATGTGATAATTATGTGTTAGGATTATGTGTTATGTGATAATATTATTGTCATGTTAATTTAATGTGCAAGTTATGATAGAATGTTCTAGAAAAAGTAATACTTAATGTTAACTTAATGTGCAAGTTATGATAGAATGTTCTAGAAAAAGTAATACTTAATGTTAACTTAATGTGCAAGTTATGATAGAATGTTCTAGAAAAAGTAATACTTAGGAGTTGAGGGGCCAAAGTGTAACATATTAGTCTATAAATACATGATAACCCAAACCCTAACTTCTATTCTTTCTTCCTCACAAAGTTCCGATCGGAACCTAATCCTAACCCTAACCTTGCGATCGGAACCTATACACACACACACACTCAAGATTTTTCAAGTTTGATTGAAGATTAAGGTGCTAGGAAGGTATACACAACTATTTCTATGCATCCTCTATGTTTAATTGTTAGTTTTATTGGGTTAATTGTAAACCTTTATGGCTGATTTCTTGGTATTATGATGTTCATGTGATTCTTGATTTAATTGATGATGATTGATAACTGGATTTGATATTGTTGCATGATTATTGTTGTCTTTGAGTTTGATATCAAGTAAAACCCTAACTTGTATGTATGGTGTGATTGATATGCATGGATAGTAGTTATAGTGTCTAGAGGGTTATATGGATGCATGATAGTTCATAGATTGTTATTATGATGAGTTTTGATGTGAACAGATTCTGGACAGAACGTATATACGATGTTTAACTGACTGTAACGAAGTGTAAACGTGAAAATTGATTGAGATTGTGGGTACTGCAGTAAACTAGGTTGAGTCTAGTTTCTATGAAGTATAAATTCGTAATTTTTGGATAAGTGGAAGTATACTTTTATGATTTTACAAAAACGTGATGCCAAGCTGAGCTGTTAGACCTGCTGTTAGGTTATGTTGTAAATGTTATATCTCATGAACTACGAGACCAATTGGGTTGGTTCCACTTCTGGAGGTTGACTCACTGAGTTAGGAACCAAACCCAAGTGGTCTTGCATTTATTGGATTTTTCGTTTAACGGGAATTGCAAATAACATTCTGATGTGCATGAATCTGACTGATATAAGTTAGCTGTAATGTTTTGATCATTATGAACAATCTATATGGAATAAAAATAAGATAAAAGATGTTCTGGAAACCTAAGATATGTATACTCCTGTGGTAATTTTTGGTTAATTAATTGAGACGTTATAATCGGTAAACTAGTGCAATCTTTCAAGTAGAAATTCTGTCATAACGAAACTAGCTGCTGAGTTGTATAGGAATGCATGAAATATGATAGTTTTTATATAATTGTTGTATTTTGACCAAAATACCCTTGCGGGGAATAGTTGCTAGTTGATTGCCATGAATTGACCAAATTGCCCTTATGGGGAATAATGGTTAGTTAGTCTTTGTTTGTTGACCAAAATGCCCCTACGGGAATAATTGCTAATAAGTATGTTATTAATACGTGACACGAAAGTAATTGCTCACTCATGTATCGTATCACAATTTTACTTGTTTAAGTCACACACGATTCACAAACGAAACACGAAACATGTTACGTGCATAGGTATTATGTGCCGAGTCTAGAGACTCGTTAAACATTCCGATACTTAGAAAATCTCTTTGTTATTTTAGAACGCTAGAGAGTTTTCTACGACGCGCATCACTCGGTGATCTAGATCGGATATTCTTCGCAAACAGTGAGTTTCACTTACCCCACTCTTAAACTGTTTTCAAACGTTTTTCACTTGGGGGAGATAACATACTCCGATAAACATATTTTCTAAGATAAACGCATATGAAAGATACTTGTTGTATAGATTAGCTACCTATCGATATATAATTTGACATAACACTATCTGGTAATGCAAAACACTTAAACGCTGTAACGTAGTTACACACTCAAACGCTGTAACGTGGTTACACACTCAAACGCTGTAACGTGGTTACACACTCAAACGCTGTAACGTGGTTACACACTCAAACGCTGTAACGTGGTTACACACTCAAACGCTGTAACGTGGTTACACACTCAAACGTCGTAACGGGGTTACGCAACATTTAAACGTCGTAACGAGGTTACGCAAAACGCTAAACGATTTATCTTATTTTACTTGTGAACTCACCAACCTTGTGTTGACACTTTTAGTATGTTATTCTCAGGTAGCCGAGGCGGGCGCGCGGTTTAGGAGCATGCATTAATGAATACACTTTTATTCTGCAAACTTAATTTTAACAGTTACATTTGGTTTTAAGTCGTCCTGCGTGACGCAACTTTTGAATTAAGGTTTTACGCTTCCGCACTTACTTTCATTTAAACGTTTTTCTTTGGTTTGGTTATAACTAATGATTCCGATCCTGCCAGTTCACACCCTCTGACGGTAAAACTCCGTTAGTGGATTTTGAGGGTGTGACAATTTAATAAATCAAGATTGTGAGGAATATCATATTCTTCCTCAATACTATTTTTAATTGTATCTTTATTTTTAATAATATTCATAAACAAACTTAAAGTGTTGATTCCCCAAAGACACAAATTTATAAATATGGTTATATGGAAAAATTAAGTTTTAAACAAGTAGTTAGAACTACTGAATCAACAATTTCTCTTAATAAAGAGGATATGATAATGAAACTCTTAAATAACAGAGCCATGATAAGATATAAGAATAATGAATATAAATTCATTCATATTGGTTTAGTGCAAATTGCCTTTAAACCATTAACATTAGAAGGTCTTCCAGAAAGCTTTATAGCTGTTCTAAGAGATGGAAGAAATTTAGATTGGAAACAATCCTTAATAGGTATTGTTCAATCTAGTCTGGCACATGGTCCAGTCTATTTTAATGTTTATCCAAATTTACAATTATCTTTAACTGATGTGAATATCACAGATGCTTTAACATTAAATGTTAAAACTAATGGTTACAATTATGCTACAGGATCAGAAGTTATATGTGTTTGTTATAGAATTTATTACAAACCATTATATACTTTGAATCCTAGATGCAAAATGGTTGATAAACCATTAAATGAAACAATAGTTATAGAAACTAATTTTGGTAAGTCAAATATTACCACTAGAAGAAAAATTAGATGGGAAGAAATAAATTTTCCTGATAATTGGGTATTAAAAGAAAATACCCCGTCTCAATCTTATATTGATAACAATCCTTTAGAAATTTTACAAACAACTGAAGGAAATATTCAAATACAATTTGAAAAAGTTACACCTAGAATAACTAGGTCTTTATCTTCGTCAAATTTTCATATATCTCCTTTAGGATATACTGTTAGAAGTCCTTCTAGAGCTTCAACTTCTCAAATAAGAGAAAAATATCCTGAAAATAACCATAGAATTAATGAGTTAAGAATTAATTCTGATAATATAGGTAGAGGAATTAATAGACCTCAACAGGACCCGGAATTAACCGAGTCAGAAATGGATTTCTCTATATCATGAATAATATAGAAAAAATTGATTTTAGACCAGGTTCCCTGGTAAGAGATAAAATAAATTCTGAATTCCAAGATCCTAAATGGGAGGAATTTAGAAAATGGTACTTAAAAAATTTTGAAATAAAACAATTACTATATTTTCGAGATGAATTTTATAAAGAATTAGAAGAACAAAATTGTATTATTTATTTTGTTCCATGGTTCTTTAATAAGTATGTGAATAGTATAATTTCTACTATTTACAGAGAATATGATTTAGGAGAAAAGAAAATAAAATCTATTTTCCCTCCCCAAACAGGTTTTAAAATTGAAAAAGAAAAGGTAACAATGTATTACCAAGCTTTTCAAAAATTACTGGAAGGTGATACTTTACCAGTAACAATTTTCCACCTAAATAAATTATTTAAACATATAAATTATACAAATTTATGTTTAATTATATTAGGAGAACAATTAGGTTCTATCCAAGAAAAAATTGAGGAAATAACCTCTTTAATAAAAAATAAAAAAGTTTTTGAAACAGGAGAAGTTATAGCAGTTCCAGCTATTCAACCCCCTCCTGAAATAAGAGATTTTAAATTAAAATCTAATTCTGAAATATCTAAATTATTAGATACTAAATTAGAATTTATTTCAGAAAAAATGAAAGGTTTAAATATAAATACTCTTTCAAAAGAATTTTCTAAATCCACAAATAAAGAAAATTATAAAGAACAAATAAACTTAGAAATTGCTAAGTTACAGAATAAATATGCTAATAAACCTAGCATGAATAAATATTATTATGATAGACCAACTCCTCAAGATGTCTTAATAGAAGAACAGGAGTACATAGTAAATAATTCTTATAGTGGGAAGAACATCTATGAACGGAACATAGATGGTCAAACTGACACCCAAATAGCTAATACTATACATCGAATGATGATGTATTCTACGATATGTAAAGCAAATGGAAATACAGATAAATCTATTGCTAAAATGATAGTAGCAGGATTTACTGGTCAATTAAAAGGATGGTGGGATAATTATTTAACCCTCCAAGACAGAGAACAAATTTACTCTTCTGTAAAAGAAGAAAATGATATCAGTCAAGAGAATAGTGTGTATACTCTTGCTATCAATATAATGGAACATTTTACAGGCAGATGGTCTGATAATTCTGAAAATATTAGAACTCTTTTGCAAAATCTAAAATGTAAAACCCTTACATCATTTAGATGGTATAAAGATACATTTTTATGCAGGGTAATGGAATTACCAGAGAGTAATAGTACTCATTGGAAGTCTAAATTTATAGACGGTTTACCTCATTTCTTTTCAGAAAGAGTTAAACAGAAATTGAGAAAAGATAATATTAATATTAATTATGATGAATACACCTATGGTAGTTTAATAGGTATATGTAAAAATGAAGGATTAGCTTTATGTAATGAAATAAAGCTAAATCAGCAAATTAAAAGACAGTCTTTAATGGAAAAAAGACAGTTAGGCCAATTTTGTGATCAATTTGGCATGGAGAGAATTACTCCCCAAAATAATAAAAGAAAAGATTCTTCTTCTCAAAAACCAAAAAAATATTTTAAAAGAAAAAGGAAAAGAGAAGAAAGAAAAATAGAAAGAGATAAGAAAAGGGAAATTAAACCCTTTGAAAAATTTTATAAAAAATCTTTTATAATTTGTAGAAAATGTGGCCGTCCAAGTCATAAAGCAGCAACTTGCTGGGTAAAGAAAAAATTGAATGAAATAAAAGATGATAATCTTAGAGAAACTTTAGAAAAGATTATCATAAATCCTAATAATACTTCTGATGAATCAGAAGCAGAATCTTCATATGAAGATATAAATATTTTAGATAATGAAAGCTTTATTTCATCTTCTTCAGATGATAATAGAGAATGTCATGAAGATTGTTGTAATAATGAAATAAATAATGATTCAATTTATGATATTATATCTCAATTCCAAAATATGGAATTAAATGTTATAACAAATGAATTTTTAGATTTATTAAAAAATATTCAAGATGAAAAAATTAAGAAAGAAATGATTTTAGACTTAATAAGAAATGATAAAGATGAATCATCTTCATCTAATAAAAATTTTCAACCTTATACTTTTGCTGAGGTTAAGAATCAATTGAATAAAAGAAATCAACTAAATAAACAGGTTGGTATTGAAGAATTAAAAATGGAGATTAATAATCTTAAAATAGAAATTAATAATCTTAGAAATAACAATAATAATTTAGAAGAAAGAATTATTAATTTAGAAAAAAGAAGATTGGAAATTAATGATGTAAATTTTCCAAAACTTCAATTAGAAAATTATTTAAAACAAATAGAAGAAATAACTTCTCAGAAATGGCATATTAAAGTCAAATTAATGATTGATAAACAATTTTCCAAAGAATTTACTGCTCTTTTAGATAGTGGAGCAGATTTAAATTGTATTCAAGAAGGATTAATCCCTTCAAGATATTTTCATAAAACCACCCAGAAATTAGGGTCTGCTGGTGGAAAACCATTACAGATAAGTTATAAGCTTCCCAATGCTTATATCTGTAATAATAATAAATGTATTCCTAATAGTTTTATTCTTGTTAAAGATTTAACAAGTCAAGTAATACTTGGATCACCATTTTTTAGGAAAATATTTCCTTTAACAAAAGTGGATGAAAAAATTATAAAAGGAACATTTCAAGGTGAAGAAATATCCTTTGAATTTGTTTCTGAACCAATCACTAGAATCATCAATAATATGATTGATGATTTAATTAAAGCAAAAATAAACCAAATAGAATTTTTAAAACAAGAAATAAATGAATTAACTATTTCAGAAAATTTAAAAAATCCTAAATTAAAGGATAAAATAAAATTGATTCAAAATAAGTTTTCTTTACAAATATGTAATGATCACCCAAATGCTTTTTGGGATAGAAAGAAACATATTGTTTCACTTCCTTATGAGGAAGATTTTAATGAAAGACAAATTCCTACCAAGGCTAGACCTTGCCAAATGAATTCTGAATATTTAGAATTATGTAAAAAGGAAATAGAATCCTTAATAAATAAAGGATTAATTAGAAAATCTAAGTCTCCTTGGTCATGTACAGCGTTTTATGTTAATAAACATGCTGAGCAGGAAAGAGGAGTTCCTAGATTGGTTATAAATTATAAACCACTTAATAAAGTGTTAAAATGGATTAGATATCCAATACCTAATAAAAAGGATTTATTGGATAGACTGCATGATGCAGTTATATTTTCTAAATTTGATCTAAAATCTGGATACTGGCAGGTTCAAATTAATGAATCTGACAGATATAAGACAGCATTTACAGTTCCATTTGGACATTATGAATGGAATGTAATGCCTTTTGGGTTAAAAAATGCACCCAGTGAATTTCAAAATATAATGAATGATATATTCATTCCTTATTCAAATTTTATCATTGTATATATCGATGATATATTAATATTTTCAAAAAATATAGAAATGCATTTTCAGCATTTAGAAATCTTTAAAAATATTATTATAAAGAATGGTTTAGTAATTTCTAGACCTAAAATGATGCTTTTTCAAACTAATGTTAGATTCCTTGGTCATAATATTGACAAAGGAGTTATAATTCCAATACATAGAAGTATTGAATTTGCTTCTAAATTTCCTGATGAAATTTTAGATAAAACTCAATTACAAAGGTTTCTTGGGAGTTTAAATTATATTTCTCCTTATTATGAAAATCTTGCAAAGGATACAGCTATCTTGTATGATAGGTTAAAAAAGAATCCTAAGTATTGGTCAGACGATCATACTAAGGCAATACAAAAAATTAAACAAAAGGTTCAAAATCTTCCATGTTTGAATCTTGCTAACCCAAATTGGGAAAAAATAGTTGAAACTGATGCTAGTGACATTGGTTATGGAGGAATTCTTAAACAAGTTTCTTCAAACAATAAACAAGAATATTTGGTTAGATTCCATTCTGGAAAATGGAATAATAGTCAAAAAAATTACGCAACTATTGCAAAAGAAGTTTTAGCAATAGTAAAATGTGTTTTAAAATTTCAAGATGATTTATATAATCAAAAATTTACAATAAAAACTGATTGTCAGGCAGCTAAATTTATGTTTGACAAAGATTTTAAACATAATGTTTCTAAACAAATGTTTGCAAGGTGGCAAGCTCATTTAGCCCCTTTTGATTTTGAAATAATCTATAAAAAATGATCTGATAATAGTTTACCAGATTTCTTGACGAGAGAATTTCTCGATTCTATTTTGCAGAATTAATGGGAATTAAAGGACCATTGAAAATTGCAATGGGAAATATTCGAAGACAAATTGATTTTGAATATAGGATGAGGATGAGACATGCTTTAAGAATAGCAGAATATAATATGGACTATTCTTTACATCCTCAAGAAAAAAATTTTCTTATAGCAAATGAATGGAATCAATACCATATTTTTAAGAATCGAATAAAGATTCTTCAAGAAAAAGAGATAATAATCTCTTGTGCTTAATTTTATTTGCAGGAATGGATCCTCCATGGCGAGGAGGAAAGAAGAGCCAATCCTCCAATAGAGGAAGAGGCAGAAATTCTCATAATAATTCTGAAATAATTATTGGTCAATTTGGCCAAAAGAGGCTAATAGCTTCCAATATTGCTAATATAGCAAATTCATCCAGTAATACTGGAAAAAATCGATTTAATGATCCTGAATACCAGGAATTCCTAGCTTTCAAAGCAGCTAAGGAAAAAGGAAGCAATACTTCCTATTCAATTGTTACTCAATCAGAAGAATCTGATGAAAGTTCTTATGATCAAAATCCTTATAAGGAGATAATTTTACTCCTTGATAATAAACAACTTAAATGGAAAGATAATCCATGGACCTTAATGGAAAGGTTTTTCGATACTGGATCATATCCAGCTGGAATTTATAAATCAAGATTCGTTTATGAATCAATTTTAAGAGCAACCGAATCTGCTCAAATTTTCCATCATAATTCTGGAAATGCTAAGGTTTTTACCTATAGCAAAATAATTATTAAAAGGATAATATCCTTAGAAGATTGGGGAAATTCTCCATTAAAAGAAAAAGAGATGAGTCATCCAGAATCTGGTGCTCTTATCAAATTTAATTATTGGGATTATATTGAAGCTTTCAATAAAGCTTTTCTATATCAAAATCCAATGAAGAAACATTCTTGGTTCTTCAAGATATGTCCTCAGGTTTATAACCAGGATATACCTAATTGGTTTTTAAAATGGTGGATTTCCTATGGAACATCTGTAAAAATTTTACCAGAATCCTTTAAAGGATACTATAATAAATGGGTTGAATTATCTCCCAGAATAATCGAAGCTACTCATAATAATGAGTTAATTGAAGGAATGCCTTCTCTATTTTTCTTTATGGAATTTGGAATTCCATGGATATGGAGATGGTCTTCAGAAGTTGGTCATACCACTCAAAATATTCCATGTTTAAGAAGAATTTTCTATACAAAATTTTGGAAAAAATTGACTTCAAAAAATAAAGAAGGAGTCATAGAAGGTCAAGAGACCATTGATCAAATCGAATCAACTCTGGACCTGTATCAAAAACAAATTCAGGTTCAATCTCAAAGAGAATCTCCTAGCCCATTTCAACAAATTGCTAGGAAGATATCAATTAAAGAAGGAAAGGATCTTTCCAGAAAAGATTTACTGGAAAAATACTTTGCAGCCATGGAAGAAGATTTAATAAAAAACTTCCAACCAGGGCAATCTTCATCGCAATACTCTTCAAATCCATCTTCTAATCAAGAAGAAGAAGAAGATACAATGTTAGCAGGTTATTCTCAAAATCCAGAAGATGATGTCATGGATGAGGTCACAATAAAGGCCAAAACAAAATTGGAAATGTTAAAGAAGAAAATAATTGAATCAATTAACGATGAGGACGAAATTATGGGTCCCAGATCACATGCGTCTGATTAAAGGAGAATCAATAATTCAAAAAGTTGGGTAGAGGTACAATAATTAAAGCCAGCTGCCCAGACAAATGGAATCTCTTTTGGACACAATTGTCCAGATAATTGATGTATAATTATTACTTTTACTGTTGTTCTTTTGTTTGTTTTTTAGAACTCCCATTATAAAAGGAGTAGTAGGGTTTTGTTTAGAGGCAGAGATCAGAAAACCACTGATCAAAAACCCTCTCTTTCACTTGTAAAATATTCGATAATAAAAATCTTTGAAGCTTTTAAGTACTTCATACTCCAGGTACAATTCATTATTTCTTTACTATTTTATTTTTATAATTTTAGCCTAATGAAAGGCTAAACTCCTAAAGTGATGATTCATACCATGACCTAGTTGTAATCCATGTCTCGAAAAAAAAAAAAAAAAAAAAAAAGTCTGAAATTTTTGAAATATGTATGAGTGTTTCTGGGCTGGTTCCATACTAAACAGGCATGTGCATAAATACAGGATCAGAGACCGGGTATCTTTCGATCTCTTATTAATAATCCATTTTAAATTAAAATAAAAAAAATTAAAAAATTTTTATTTGTCTTGATTTTCTAAAATATATATGAATAGGCCATATGGATGTTTTACCCATACTTAACTGTCATCATTGAATAGTATATGGTCAGTACAGGCCACGCCCTAAAAACGCCTTCAATCATCAAAACGGCTAAAACGGGCTACCATAATTCGACCACTACGCATATTCACATGCCTGTTTAGTATGGAACCAGCCCAGAAACACTCATACATATTTCAAAAATTTCAGACTTTTTTTTTTTTTTTTTTTTTTTTTTTTTTTTGAGACATGGATTACAACTAGGTCATGGTATGAATCAACACTTTAGGAGTTTAGCCTTTCATTAGGCTAAAATTATAAAAATAAAATAGTAAAGAAATAATGAATTGTACCTGGAGTATGAAGTACTTAAAAGCTTCAAAGATTTTTATTATCGAATATTTTACAAGTGAAAGAGAGGGTTTTTGATCAGTGGTTTTCTGATCTCTGCCTCTAAACAAAACCCTACTACTCCTTTTATAATGGGAGTTCTAAAAAACAAACAAAAGAACAACAGTAAAAGTAATAATTATACATCAATTATCTGGACAATTGTGTCCAAAAGAGATTCCATTTGTCTGGGCAGCTGGCTTTAATTATTGTACCTCTACCCAACTTTTTGAATTATTGATTCACCTTTAATCAGACGCATGTGATCTGGGACCCATAATTTCGTCCTCATCGTTAATTGATTCAATTATTTTCTTCTTTAACATTTCCAATTTTGTTTTGGCCTTTATTGTGACCTCATCCATGACATCATCTTCTGGATTTTGAGAATAACCTGCTAACATTGTATCTTCTTCTTCTTCTTGATTAGAAGATGGATTTGAAGAGTATTGCGATGAAGATTGCCCTGGTTGGAAGTTTTTTATTAAATCTTCTTCCATGGCTGCAAAGTATTTTTCCAGTAAATCTTTTCTGGAAAGATCCTTTCCTTCTTTAATTGATATCTTCCTAGCAATTTGTTGAAATGGGCTAGGAGATTCTCTTTGAGATTGAACCTGAATTTGTTTTTGATACAGGTCCAGAGTTGATTCGATTTGATCAATGGTCTCTTGACCTTCTATGACTCCTTCTTTATTTTTTGAAGTCAATTTTTTCCAAAATTTTGTATAGAAAATTCTTCTTAAACATGGAATATTTTGAGTGGTATGACCAACTTCTGAAGACCATCTCCATATCCATGGAATTCCAAATTCCATAAAGAAAAATAGAGAAGGCATTCCTTCAATTAACTCATTATTATGAGTAGCTTCGATTATTCTGGGAGATAATTCAACCCATTTATTATAGTATCCTTTAAAGGATTCTGGTAAAATTTTTACAGATGTTCCATAGGAAATCCACCATTTTAAAAACCAATTAGGTATATCCTGGTTATAAACCTGAGGACATATCTTGAAGAACCAAGAATGTTTCTTCATTGGATTTTGATATAGAAAAGCTTTATTGAAAGCTTCAATATAATCCCAATAATTAAATTTGATAAGAGCACCAGATTCTGGATGACTCATCTCTTTTTCTTTTAATGGAGAATTTCCCCAATCTTCTAAGGATATTATCCTTTTAATAATTATTTTGCTATAGGTAAAAACCTTAGCATTTCCAGAATTATGATGGAAAATTTGAGCAGATTCGGTTGCTCTTAAAATTGATTCATAAACGAATCTTGATTTATAAATTCCAGCTGGATATGATCCAGTATCGAAAAACCTTTCCATTAAGGTCCATGGATTATCTTTCCATTTAAGTTGTTTATTATCAAGGAGTAAAATTATCTCCTTATAAGGATTTTGATCATAAGAACTTTCATCAGATTCTTCTGATTGAGTAACAATTGAATAGGAAGTATTGCTTCCTTTTTCCTTAGCTGCTTTGAAAGCTAGGAATTCCTGGTATTCAGGATCATTAAATCGATTTTTTCCAGTATTACTGGATGAATTTGCTATATTAGCAATATTGGAAGCTATTAGCCTCTTTTGGCCAAATTGACCAATAATTATTTCAGAATTATTATGAGAATTTCTGCCTCTTCCTCTATTGGAGGATTGGCTCTTCTTTCCTCCTCGCCATGGAGGATCCATTCCTGCAAATAAAATTAAGCACAAGAGATTATTATCTCTTTTTCTTGAAGAATCTTTATTCGATTCTTAAAAATATAGTATTGATTCCATTCATTTGCTATAAGAAAATTTTTTTCTTGAGGATGTAAAGAATAGTCCATATTATATTCTGCTATTCTTAAAGCATGTCTCATCCTCATCCTATATTCAAAATCAATTTGTCTTCGAATATTTCCCATTGCAATTTTCAATGGTCCTTTAATTCCCATTAATTCTGCAAAATAGAATCGAGAAATTCTCTCGTCAAGAAATCTGGTAAACTATTATCAGATCCTTTTTTATAGATTATTTCAAAATCAAAAGGGGCTAAATGAGCTTGCCACCTTGCAAACATTTGTTTAGAAACATTATGTTTAAAATCTTTGTCAAACATAAATTTAGCTGCCTGACAATCAGTTTTTATTGTAAATTTTTGATTATATAAATCATCTTGAAATTTTAAAACACATTTTACTATTGCTAAAACTTCTTTTGCAATAGTTGCGTAATTTTTTTGACTATTATTCCATTTTCCAGAATGGAATCTAACCAAATATTCTTGTTTATTGTTTGGAGAAACTTGTTTAAGAATTCCTCCATAACCAATGTCACTAGCATCAGTTTCAACTATTTTTTCCCAATTTGGGTTAGCAAGATTCAAACATGGAAGATTTTGAACCTTTTGTTTAATTTTTTGTATTGCCTTAGTATGATCGTCTGACCAATACTTAGGATTCTTTTTTAACCTATCATACAAGATAGCTGTATCCTTTGCAAGATTTTCATAATAAGGAGAAATATAATTTAAACTCCCAAGAAACCTTTGTAATTGAGTTTTATCTAAAATTTCATCAGGAAATTTAGAAGCAAATTCAATACTTCTATGTATTGGAATTATAACTCCTTTGTCAATATTATGACCAAGGAATCTAACATTAGTTTGAAAAAGCATCATTTTAGGTCTAGAAATTACTAAACCATTCTTTATAATAATATTTTTAAAGATTTCTAAATGCTGAAAATGCATTTCTATATTTTTTGAAAATATTAATATATCATCGATATATACAATGATAAAATTTGAATAAGGAATGAATATATCATTCATTATATTTTGAAATTCACTGGGTGCATTTTTTAACCCAAAAGGCATTACATTCCATTCATAATGTCCAAATGGAACTGTAAATGCTGTCTTATATCTGTCAGATTCATTAATTTGAACCTGCCAGTATCCAGATTTTAGATCACATTTAGAAAATATAACTGCATCATGCAGTCTATCCAATAAATCCTTTTTATTAGGTATTGGATATCTAATCCATTTTAACACTTTATTAAGTGGTTTATAATTTATAACCAATCTAGGAACTCCTCTTTCCTGCTCAGCATGTTTATTAACATAAAACGCTGTACATGACCAAGGAGACTTAGATTTTCTAATTAATCCTTTATTTATTAAGGATTCTATTTCCTTTTTACATAATTCTAAATATTCAGAATTCATTTGGCAAGGTCTAGCCTTGGTAGGAATTTGTCTTTCATTAAAATCTTCCTCATAAGGAAGTGAAACAATATGTTTCTTTCTATCCCAAAAAGCATTTGGGTGATCATTACATATTTGTAAAGAAAACTTATTTTGAATCAATTTTATTTTATCCTTTAATTTAGGATTTTTTAAATTTTCTGAAATAGTTAATTCATTTATTTCTTGTTTTAAAAATTCTATTTGGTTTATTTTTGCTTTAATTAAATCATCAATCATATTATTGATGATTCTAGTGATTGGTTCAGAAACAAATTCAAAGGATATTTCTTCACCTTGAAATGTTCCTTTTATAATTTTTTCATCCACTTTTGTTAAAGGAAATATTTTCCTAAAAAATTGGTGATCCAAGTATTACTTGACTTGTTAAATCTTTAACAAGAATAAAACTATTAGGAATACATTTATTATTATTACAGATATAAGCATTGGGAAGCTTATAACTTATCTGTAATGGTTTTCCACCAGCAGACCCTAATTTCTGGGTGGTTTTATGAAAATATCTTGAAGGGATTAATCCTTCTTGAATACAATTTAAATCTGCTCCACTATCTAAAAGAGCAGTAAATTCTTTGGAAAATTGTTTATCAATCATTAATTTGACTTTAATATGCCATTTCTGAGAAGTTATTTCTTCTATTTGTTTTAAATAATTTTCTAATTGAAGTTTTGGAAAATTTACATCATTAATTTCCAATCTTCTTTTTTCTAAATTAATAATTCTTTCTTCTAAATTATTATTGTTATTTCTAAGATTATTAATTTCTATTTTAAGATTATTAATCTCCATTTTTAATTCTTCAATACCAACCTGTTTATTTAGTTGATTTCTTTTATTCAATTGATTCTTAACCTCAGCAAAAATATAAGGTTGAAAATTTTTATTAGATGAAGATGATTCATCTTTATCATTTCTTATTAAGTCTAAAATCATTTCTTTCTTAATTTTTTCATCTTGAATATTTTTTAATAAATCTAAAAATTCATTTGTTATAACATTTAATTCCATATTTTGGAATTGAGATATAATATCATAAATTGAATCATTATTTATTTCATTATTACAACAATCTTCATGACATTCTCTATTATCATCTGAAGAAGATGAAATAAAGCTTTCATTATCTAAAATATTTATATCTTCATATGAAGATTCTGCTTCTGATTCATCAGAAGTATTATTAAGATTTATGATAATCTTTTCTAAAGTTTCTCTAAGATTATCATCTTTTATTTCATTCAATTTTTTCTTTACCCAGCAAGTTGCTGCTTTATGACCTGGACGGCCACATTTTCTACAAATTATAAAAGATTTTTTATAAAATTTTTCAAAGGGTTTAATTTCCCTTTTCTTATCTCTTTCTATTTTTCTTTCTTCTCTTTTCCTTTTTCTTTTAAAATATTTTTTTGGTTTTTGAGAAGAAGAATCTTTTCTTTTATTATTTTGGGGAGTAATTCTCTCCATGCCAAATTGATCACAAAATTGGCCTAACTGTCTTTTTTCCATTAAAGACTGTCTTTTAATTTGCTGATTTAGCTTTATTTCATTACATAAAGCTAATCCTTCATTTTTACATATACCTATTAAACTACCATAGGTGTATTCATCATAATTAATATTAATATTATCTTTTCTCAATTTCTGTTTAACAAAATTAGTCAAATATCTAAATATTATCAATACTATGTATTATTACCAAAAAAAAAAAAAAATTGATTTTAGACCAAAATTGACAAACTGGTAAACTAAAATATTATCAATCTCAAAGAAAAAGAGTTGTCAATTTTGGTCTAAAATCAATTATGGTAGTTGAGATTGATCAAAAAAATACCAAATTATCTCAATACTTGTCCTCAATTAAATTATGACTATTATCAATCTCAAAATTGACAATATTTTAAATTATGACTATTATCAATCTAACTACTTGTTTAATTTTGACTATTATCAATCTCAAAATTGACAAGTATTTTAGTTTTAAATATACAATATTTTAAATATTCATTTAAAATATTATCAATCTCAAATATCATATTGTTTAAAACTAATTAAGTTTTAAACAAGTAGTTAGAACTACTGAATCAACAATTTCTCTTAATAAAGAGGATATGATAATGAAACTCTTAAATAACAGAGAAATAATAAGATATAAGAATAATGAATATAAATTCATTCATATTGGTTTATTGCAAATTGCCTTTAAACCATTAACATTAGAAGGTCTTCCAGAAAGCTTTATAGCTGTTCTAAGAGATGGAAGAAATTTAGATTGGAAACAATCCTTAATAGGTATTGTTCAATCTAGTCTGGCACATGGTCCAGTCTATTTTAATGTTTATCCAAATTTACAATTATCTTTAACTGATGTGAATATCACAGATGCTTTAACATTAAATGTTAAAACTAATGGTTACAATTATGCTACAGGATCAGAAGTTATATGTGTTTGTTATAGAATTTATTACAAACCATTATATACTTTGAATCCTAGATGCAAAATGGTTGATAAACCATTAAATGAAACAATAGTTATAGAAACTAATTTTGGTAAGTCAAATATTACCACTAGAAGAAAAATTAGATGGGAAGAAATAAATTTTCCTGATAATTGGGTATTAAAAGAAAATACCCCATCTCAATCTTATATTGATAACAATCCTTTAGAAATTTTACAAACAACTGAAGGAAATATTCAAATACAATTTGAAAAAGTTACACCTAGAATAACTAGGTCTTTATCTTCGTCAAATTTTCATATATCTCCTTTAGGATATACTGTTAGAAGTCCTTCTAGAGCTTCAACTTCTCAAATAAGAGAAAAATATCCTGAAAATAAACCATAGAATTAATGAGTTAAGAATTAATTCTGATAATATAGTTAGAGGAATTAATAGACCTCAACAGGACCCGGAATTAACCGAGTCAGAAATGGATTTCTCTATATCATGAATAATATAGAAAAAATTGATTTTAGACCAGGTTCCCTGGTAAGAGATAAAATAAATTCTGAATTCCAAGATCCTAAATGGGAGGAATTTAGAAAATGGTACTTAAAAAATTTTGAAATAAAACAATTACTATATTTTCGAGATGAATTTTATAAAGAATTAGAAGAACAAAATTGTATTATTTATTTTGTTCCATGGTTCTTTAATAAGTATGTGAATAGTATAATTTCTACTATTTACAGAGAATATGATTTAGGAGAAAAGAAAATAAAATCTATTTTCCCTCCCCAAACAGGTTTTAAAATTGAAAAAGAAAAGGTAACAATGTATTACCAAGCTTTTCAAAAATTACTGGAAGGTGATACTTTACCAGTAACAATTTTCCACCTAAATAAATTATTTAAACATATAAATTATACAAATTTATGTTTAATTATATTAGGAGAACAATTAGGTTCTATCCAAGAAAAAATTGAGGAAATAACCTCTTTAATAAAAAATAAAAAAGTTTTTGAAACAGGAGAAGTTATAGCAGTTCCAGCTATTCAACCCCCTCCTGAAATAAGAGATTTTAAATTAAAATCTAATTCTGAAATATCTAAATTATTAGATACTAAATTAGAATTTATTTCAGAAAAAATGAAAGGTTTAAATATAAATACTCTTTCAAAAGAATTTTCTAAATCCACAAATAAAGAAAATTATAAAGAACAAATAAACTTAGAAATTGCTAAGTTACAGAATAAATATGCTAATAAACCTAGCATGAATAAATATTATTATGATAGACCAACTCCTCAAGATGTCTTAATAGAAGAACAGGAGTACATAGTAAATAATTCTTATAGTGGGAAGAACATCTATGAACGGAACATAGATGGTCAAACTGACACCCAAATAGCTAATACTATACATCGAATGATGATGTATTCTACGATATGTAAAGCAAATGGAAATACAGATAAATCTATTGCTAAAATGATAGTAGCAGGATTTACTGGTCAATTAAAAGGATGGTGGGATAATTATTTAACCCTCCAAGACAGAGAACAAATTTACTCTTCTGTAAAAGAAGAAAATGATATCAGTCAAGAGAATAGTGTGTATACTCTTGCTATCAATATAATGGAACATTTTACAGGCAGATGGTCTGATAATTCTGAAAATATTAGAACTCTTTTGCAAAATCTAAAATGTAAAACCCTTACATCATTTAGATGGTATAAAGATACATTTTTATGCAGGGTAATGGAATTACCAGAGAGTAATAGTACTCATTGGAAGTCTAAATTTATAGACGGTTTACCTCATTTCTTTTCAGAAAGAGTTAAACAGAAATTGAGAAAAGATAATATTAATATTAATTATGATGAATACACCTATGGTAGTTTAATAGGTATATGTAAAAATGAAGGATTAGCTTTATGTAATGAAATAAAGCTAAATCAGCAAATTAAAAGACAGTCTTTAATGGAAAAAAGACAGTTAGGCCAATTTTGTGATCAATTTGGCATGGAGAGAATTACTCCCCAAAATAATAAAAGAAAAGATTCTTCTTCTCAAAAACCAAAAAAATATTTTAAAAGAAAAAGGAAAAGAGAAGAAAGAAAAATAGAAAGAGATAAGAAAAGGGAAATTAAACCCTTTGAAAAATTTTATAAAAAATCTTTTATAATTTGTAGAAAATGTGGCCGTCCAGGTCATAAAGCAGCAACTTGCTGGGTAAAGAAAAAATTGAATGAAATAAAAGATGATAATCTTAGAGAAACTTTAGAAAAGATTATCATAAATCCTAATAATACTTCTGATGAATCAGAAGCAGAATCTTCATATGAAGATATAAATATTTTAGATAATGAAAGCTTTATTTCATCTTCTTCAGATGATAATAGAGAATGTCATGAAGATTGTTGTAATAATGAAATAAATAATGATTCAATTTATGATATTATATCTCAATTCCAAAATATGGAATTAAATGTTATAACAAATGAATTTTTAGATTTATTAAAAAATATTCAAGATGAAAAAATTAAGAAAGAAATGATTTTAGACTTAATAAGAAATGATAAAGATGAATCATCTTCATCTAATAAAAATTTTCAACCTTATACTTTTGCTGAGGTTAAGAATCAATTGAATAAAAGAAATCAACTAAATAAACAGGTTGGTATTGAAGAATTAAAAATGGAGATTAATAATCTTTAAATAGAAATTAATAATCTTAGAAATAACAATAATAATTTAGAAGAAAGAATTATTAATTTAGAAAAAAGAAGATTGGAAATTAATGATGTAAATTTTCCAAAACTTCAATTAGAAAATTATTTAAAACAAATAGAAGAAATAACTTCTCAGAAATGGCATATTAAAGTCAAATTAATGATTGATAAACAATTTTCCAAAGAATTTACTGCTCTTTTAGATAGTGGAGCAGATTTAAATTGTATTCAAGAAGGATTAATCCCTTCAAGATATTTTCATAAAACCACCCAGAAATTAGGGTCTGCTGGTGGAAAACCATTACAGATAAGTTATAAGCTTCCCAATGCTTATATCTGTAATAATAATAAATGTATTCCTAATAGTTTTATTCTTGTTAAAGATTTAACAAGTCAAGTAATACTTGGATCACCATTTTTTAGGAAAATATTTCCTTTAACAAAAGTGGATGAAAAAATTATAAAAGGAACATTTCAAGGTGAAGAAATATCCTTTGAATTTGTTTCTGAACCAATCACTAGAATCATCAATAATATGATTGATGATTTAATTAAAGCAAAAATAAACCAAATAGAATTTTTAAAACAAGAAATAAATGAATTAACTATTTCAGAAAATTTAAAAAATCCTAAATTAAAGGATAAAATAAAATTGATTCAAAATAAGTTTTCTTTACAAATATGTAATGATCACCCAAATGCTTTTTGGGATAGAAAGAAACATATTGTTTCACTTCCTTATGAGGAAGATTTTAATGAAAGACAAATTCCTACCAAGGCTAGACCTTGCCAAATGAATTCTGAATATTTAGAATTATGTAAAAAGGAAATAGAATCCTTAATAAATAAAGGATTAATTAGAAAATCTAAGTCTCCTTGGTCATGTACAGCGTTTTATGTTAATAAACATGCTGAGCAGGAAAGAGGAGTTCCTAGATTGGTTATAAATTATAAACCACTTAATAAAGTGTTAAAATGGATTAGATATCCAATACCTAATAAAAAGGATTTATTGGATAGACTGCATGATGCAGTTATATAATTTGATCTAAAATCTGGATACTGGCAGGTTCAAATTAATGAATCTGACAGATATAAGACAACATTTACAGTTCCATTTGGACATTATGAATGGAATGTAATGCCTTTTGGGTTAAAAAATGCACCCAGTGAATTTCAAAATATAATGAATGATATATTCATTCCTTATTCAAATTTTATCATTGTATATATCGATGATATATTAATATTTTCAAAAAATATAGAAATGCATTTTCAGCATTTAGAAATCTTTAAAAATATTATTATAAAGAATGGTTTAGTAATTTCTAGACCTAAAATGATGCTTTTTCAAACTAATGTTAGATTCCTTGGTCATAATATTGACAAAGGAGTTATAATTCCAATACATAGAAGTATTGAATTTGCTTCTAAATTTCCTGATGAAATTTTAGATAAAACTCAATTACAAAGGTTTCTTGGGAGTTTAAATTATATTTCTCCTTATTATGAAAATCTTGCAAAGGATACAGCTATCTTGTATGATAGGTTAAAAAAGAATCCTAAGTATTGGTCAGACGATCATACTAAGGCAATACAAAAAATTAAACAAAAGGTTCAAAATCTTCCATGTTTGAATCTTGCTAACCCAAATTGGGAAAAAATAGTTGAAACTGATGCTAGTGACATTGGTTATGGAGGAATTCTTAAACAAGTTTCTCCAAACAATAAACAAGAATATTTGGTTAGATTCCATTCTGGAAAATGGAATAATAGTCAAAAAAATTACGCAACTATTGCAAAAAGAAGTTTTAGCAATAGTAAAATGTGTTTTAAAATTTCAAGATGATTTATATAATCAAAAATTTACAATAAAAACTGATTGTCAGGCAGCTAAATTTATGTTTGACAAAGATTTTAAACATAATGTTTCTAAACAAATGTTTGCAAGGTGGCAAGCTCATTTAGCCCCTTTTGATTTTGAAATAATCTATAAAAAAGGATCTGATAATAGTTTACCAGATTTCTTGACGAGAGAATTTCTCGATTCTATTTTGCAGAATTAATGGGAATTAAAGGACCATTGAAAATTGCAATGGGAAATATTCGAAGACAAATTGATTTTGAATATAGGATGAGGATGAGACATGCTTTAAGAATAGCAGAATATAATATGGACTATTCTTTACATCCTCAAGAAAAAAATTTTCTTATAGCAAATGAATGGAATCAATACTATATTTTTAAGAATCGAATAAAGATTCTTCAAGAAAAAGAGATAATAATCTCTTGTGCTTAATTTTATTTGCAGGAATGGATCCTCCATTGCGAGGAGGAAAGAAGAGCCAATCCTCCAATAGAGGAAGAGGCAGAAATTCTCATAATAATTCTGAAATAATTATTGGTCAATTTGGCCAAAAGAGGCTAATAGCTTCCAATATTGCTAATATAGCAAATTTATCCAGTAATACTGGAAAAAATCGATTTAATGATCCTGAATACCAGGAATTCCTAGCTTTCAAAGCAGCTAAGGAAAAAGGAAGCAATACTTCCTATTCAATTGTTACTCAATCAGAAGAATCTGATGAAAGTTCTTATGATCAAAATCCTTATAAGGAGATAATTTTACTCCTTGATAATAAACAACTTAAATGGAAAGATAATCCATGGACCTTAATGGAAAGGTTTTTCGATACTGGATCATATCCAGCTGGAATTTATAAATCAAGATTCGTTTATGAATCAATTTTAAGAGCAACCGAATCTGCTCAAATTTTCCATCATAATTCTGGAAATGCTAAGGTTTTTACCTATAGCAAAATAATTATTAAAAGGATAATATCCTTAGAAGATTGGGGAAATTCTCCATTAAAAGAAAAAGAGATGAGTCATCCAGAATCTGGTGCTCTTATCAAATTTAATTATTGGGATTATATTGAAGCTTTCAATAAAGCTTTTCTATATCAAAATCCAATGAAGAAACATTCTTGGTTCTTCAAGATATGTCCTCAGGTTTATAACCAGGATATACCTAATTGGTTTTTAAAATGGTGGATTTCCTATGGAACATCTGTAAAAATTTTACCAGAATCCTTTAAAGGATACTATAATAAATGGGTTGAATTATCTCCCAGAATAATCGAAGCTACTCATAATAATGAGTTAATTGAAGGAATGCCTTCTCTATTTTTCTTTATGGAATTTGGAATTCCATGGATATGGAGATGGTCTTCAGAAGTTGGTCATACCACTCAAAATATTCCATGTTTAAGAAGAATTTTCTATACAAAATTTTGGAAAAAATTGACTTCAAAAAATAAAGAAGGAGTCATAGAAGGTCAAGAGACCATTGATCAAATCGAATCAACTCTGGACCTGTATCAAAAACAAATTCAGGTTGTTTAAAACTAATTAAGTTGTGAAGTATTTTAATTGAGATATTCATTGATCAAAATTCAGGATAATATTATCAATCTAACTACTTGTTTAAAACTAAAATACTTGTCAATTTTGGTCTAAAATCAATTATCACAACTTATTTAAATGGATAGTTTACCAAAATTTGGTAAACTATTATCGCCAAACTGGTAAACTATGTATTGTCAAAAT